>NC_031965.2:18624210-18676710 GCF_001858045.2 Oreochromis niloticus
TACAATTATGGAGGAGTAATACTTTAAAATGGGAGAAATATGATACACACACATACACAAGCTAAAGGAACAGTATTTGTGCTATGGAGTGTTACAAGAATTTGAGGTCCATATTAGAAAAGCTACTAAAATCATAAATGTTTGCAGAATTGGGAAAGAGAGCGAGCGCCTGGAAAACAGGGTGATGAGCAGTCAGAATTAGATTGCGGTGAGAGGCGAAAAACGCCGTTTTTTGGAGTTATAAAACGTCGTGTAACTCAAAAACTAGTTGGACTAGAAGCATAATTCTGTACTGGGTGAATCAGCGGACTTTGGTGTACTTTGACTGTGATTTGCATTGCTCTTTGTACATCTGTCGCTGAGATATGACGAGAGAAGAAAGGGCAGACCTCAGATATGATTGGCTGGCTGGGAAGCCGTGCAGGCCCTGATTTGTAAATTTGAATGTTGCATCCCTAAGATAAGATTGGCTGGGTGAGAAGCCGTGCAGGCCCTGATATGTAAATTTGAATGCCTCAGTCCTCACAGAGGATTGGCTGCCTGGGGACCTGGCAGAAATATATAGAATACTATGATTAAGCATAAATACTACATTTAGCCAGAAATACTATATTAAGCACAAATCCTATAATAAGCAGAAATACTATATCAAGCAATATAAATATCCTATAAAAATCCTATAAAAGCAAAAATACTGTACTATGATTTGGTAGAAAAACTATAATTAATCAGAAATACTAAATTTAGCAAAAATCTTATAAAACAGCAGAAATGCTATGATTTAGCACAATAGTAATAACTTAAACAGAAAAATTGGAAAAGCAAAATGGACAGCTGAAAAAATGCTGAACATGCTAATGGTCCTTCAAATATACTTGTTAAATGAAAAAAAAATCGATAAAAAAATATATAACAGCCACACATCACAATATGGACAATATGGAAACACACATGCACAGAGACACACACACACACACACCTCACACACCACACACACACACACAAATCAATTCAGTCACCAGTCTAAATATATTGAATTTGAATCTACAATGAGATCATCCCATAAAAAGGCATTCTCTCTCTCTCTCTCTCTCTCTCTCTCTCTCTTCACACACACACACACACACACACACACACACACGCACACACAAGATCCAATTCAGTCAACCAGTCTAAATATATTGAATTTGAATCTTACAATGAGATCATCCCATAAAGAGGCTTTCCTCTCTCAATCTCTCTCTCTCTCTCCCTCTCTCTCTCTGTCACACACACACACACACACAGACACACACACACACACACAAGATCCAATTCAGTCAACCAGTCTAAATATATTGAATTTAAATCTTACAATGAGATCATCCCATAAAAAGGCTTTCTCTCTCTCTCTCTGTCACACACACACACACACAACACATACACACACACACACACACACACACACAAGATCAATTCAGTCAACCAGTCTAAATATATTGAATTTGAATCTACAATGAGATCATCCATAAAAGGCTTTCTCTCTCTCTCTCTCTCTCTCTCTCTCCTCTCTCTCTCTGTCACACACACACACACACAAACACACACACAAACACACACCACACAACAGAGAGAGAAGTAATTTTCTAGCTCAGTCAAGCAGCCTGGGAGCTGCTAAATTTGAATCCACCAATCAGAGAGCCTGTGCACTTTTTCCCGCCAAAACAGGTGCACGCAGCACAGAGAGGAACAGGATTGTTGCTGTCTATTTTTCATAGTCAGGATTCCCTCAAACAAATGGCTATAATTCCTAACCGTAGGGGCTAGAACAGTCATTCTTACACCGTTTTGTTCAGAAGAGATGGGGGGATCTTAAAGTGTTGACAATTTATCATTAAAATCTGAATTATTGAAGATATTTGACTTCTAATGCACCATAACTGAGTAGAGCAAAGCGAAAACTGCCTTGACTTGCCCTCAAACAATGCTTCTAACTCTAAATCTATTGGAGTATCGATATCATTCTTTCACCGTAAGAGACAGCAGGCTTTGGTGAACAGTCATGGAAATTTTCAGGTCTGTGTGTAAATCCATCAAAAAGATATGACGAGAGAAAAAAGTGCCTCATTTCCAGAGTTTGAAATCTGAAGAAATCTGAGCGAGGATGAATTTCCTACCCTCAAACAAACCCAATTCATGGCCAAATGGTAATAGGTGAGAAAGAATTCTTGAATTGTGAGCGTCAGGAGTGTCTGAAGATACATTGGCACAAGCCTCATGTCTTAACTTTGCTGCGTTGAGATATGACGATTTGAAAATGCCTCTCATTAGAGAAATCCAGTGTGATTTGAACAAGCTCTCCATTGACTTTCTATGCAGTTTTCAGACTTTGTGTTGGTGTGAGGAGATTTGCCAAATTCTATTATACAGAAACTGTAATCAGCACAATACTGTAACATTTAGAAATTTCTCCACTTAGTAGTAATACTATAACATAACACAAATGTTATGATGAGTTGAGCGGCTGGTACTCTGGTGCAGTCAGCACAATCTGGAGCTGAACAATCTTAAAACTGTAGAGATGACAGTGGACTTCAGGAGACATCCCTCAACTCTGCCCCCTCATCATATCAGACAGCCCTGTGTCGACTGTGGAGATCTTCAAGTTGCTGGGTACCACCATCTCCCAGGACCTGAAGTAGGAGACCAACATCAACTCCATCCCAAAAGACCCAGCAGAGGATGTACTTCCTGAGACAACTGGGAAGTACAGTCTTCCACAGGAGCTGCGATCCAGTTCTACACTGCAGTCATTGAGTCTGTCCTGTGCTCCTCCATCACAGTCTGGTATGGTGCAGCCACTAAACAGGACAGGTGCAGACTGCAGCGGACTGTACGGGCAGCAGAAAGGATCATCGGCGCCCCCCTGCCCTCCATCCAGGATCTGTACCTCTCAAGAACCAGGAAACGGGCAGGGAAATCATCACAGACCCCTCACACCCTGGACACAGACTTTTTGATCTGCTGCCCTCTGGCAGACGGTACAGAAGCCTGCAGACCAGGACCACCCGACACAGGAATAGTTTCTTTCCCCTCGCCATCTCCCTTCTAAACAGTTGAACTGTCACACTGCTCCCACTGCCAGACTGCAACTGCACCTTATGTACATTCTGTAGTATTCATCCACCTCATTTCATTTCTGTATTTAGTATATACGTTAGATTAGTTATTGTAGTTGGGTTACACAGCTTGTGTATGTATGTGTATGCATGTGTAATGTATATATAGATACGTGGTGTGGGTGCGTGTGTGTGTGTGTGTGTGTGTGTGAGATTTACATTGCTGTGCTCGAGAGCCACATCTACTGAACAAAATTCCTTGTATTTGTCTGCACATATACTTGGCATATAAACACGATTCTGATGATTTGGCACACAAACCATGATTTGGCAAAAATACTATAATTTAGCAGAAATACTATGATTGAGCAGAAGTACTAAGATGTAGTAAAAGTACTTTGATTTAAGAGAAATCCAATTATGGAGGAGTAATACTTTAAAATGGGAGAAATATTGATACACACACACATCACAGAGCCTAAAGGGAAGAGTATTGTGCCATGGAGTGTTAAGAAGAATGTGAGGTCCATATTGGAAAGCGGTAAAAGTTTTCATAATTGTAATAAATGATGAATATGAATTAGTGGTCTGTGATAGTGTATTAATTTGTAGGCAAAAAACAGTTGTCCAAGGTGGAGTTGAACCACGACCTTCGGGTTGCAGACCTGTGTCATTACCAGCTGCACCATGGAAAGACAGTGAGTACTTGGAAACAGGGTGATGAGCAATCAGAATTAGATCGCGGTGAGAGTCAAAGAGCGCCGTTTTTTGGAGTTACAAAACGTCGTGTAACTCAAAAACTAGGTGGACTAGAAGCATAATTCTTGTACTGGGTGAATCAGCGGACTTTGGTGTACTTTGACTGCGATTTTCATTGCCCTTTGTACATCCGTCGCTGAGATATGACGAAGAAGAAAGGCAGACCGCAGATATGATTGGCTGGCTGGGAAGCTGGCACAAATATATAGTAATAGTGTGATTAAGCATAAATACTACATTTAGCAGAAATACTGTATTAAGCACAAATCCTATAAAAAGCAGAAATACTATATTAAGCACAAATCCTATAAAAAGCAGAAATACTATATTAAGCAATATAAATATCCTATAAAAATGGTATAAAAAGCAAAAATCTGTAATATGATTTGGTAGAAAAACATAATAATCAGAAATACTATAGTGGCAGAAATACTATATTTAGCACAAATCTTATAAATAGCAGAAATAGTATGATCACACAATAGTAATAACATAAACAGAAAAATTGAAAAGCAAAATGGACAGCTGAAAAAATGCTGAACATGCTAAGGTCCTTCAAATGTACTTGCTAAATGAAAAAAAACTCAGCAAAAAAAGTGTAACATCACACAATCAGAAATATGGAAACAATGGAAACACACATGCACAGAGAGACACACACAGGATCAAATTCAGTCAACCAGTCTAAATATATTGAATTTAATCATACAATAAGATGCTCCCATAAAACTTCTCTCGCCCTCTTCTCTCTCTCTGTCACCACAACAACACACACACACACACACACCACACACACACACACACACACAAGGGAGAGAGAATAAGTTTCTAGGTCAGTCAAGCAGCCTGGGAGCTGCTGAATTTGAATCCACCAATCAGAGAGGCTGTTACTTTTTCCCGCCAAAACAGGTGCAGCCGTTTGACACACACCAGACACAGAGACAGGATTTCTGCAGTGTATTTCTCATAGTGAGGATTCCTCTCAAACAAATGCCATAATTTCCTAACCGTAGGGGCTAGAACAGTCATTCTTACACCGTTTGTTCAGAAGAGATGGGGAATCTTAATGTTGACAATTTATCATTAAAATATGATTATTAAAGATATTGACTTGTAATGCACCATAACTGAGTAGAGGCAAAGCAAAACTGCTTGACTGCCCTCAAACAACGCTTTCTAACTCTAAATCTATTGGAGTATCGATATCATTTTTGACCGTAAGAGACAGCAGGCTTTGGTGAACAATCTGGAAATTTTCAGGTCTCTGTGAATCCAAAAAAGATATGACGAGAGAAAAAAGTGGTTCATTTCCAGAGTTTGAAATCTGAAGAAATCTGAGCGAAGGACGAATTTCCTACCCTCAACAAGTCTAACTCATTTCAGAAGGTAATAGGTGAGAAAAAATTCTTGAATTGTGAGCGTCAGGAGTGTCTGAAGATATACGGGACAAGCCTCATGTTTTAACTTCGCTTCGTTAAGGAGATATGACGATTCGAATATGCCTGTCATTACAGAAATCAAGCGATGATTTTGAACAACTCTCCATTGACTTTCTATGGGAGTTTTCGACTTTGTGTTGGTCTGAGAGATTTGCCAAAATCTATAAATCTCACAACAATGATGGTGACATTTTCTGAAAGCCAGCAAAAATACCTACGTTTTGATGTATAATTTGTGGAAGTTGAGTGAAAATTGAGCAAGTAGCAAGAAGTTGTTCGGACATGAAGAGAAGACTGCGAAACCTCAGTGGCACACTGGAAGCCAAGTGCATAGCAACCATAACAACGCATGTATTTGTGAAAAATCACAATGAAACTGAAAACTTAAGAGGGATAAGATGAAAACGGTAACAGATATGAAAAGCTGAATCATTATGAATAGCCCAATAATTTGGAACATTTTAAAGTTGAATGGTTGTTCTAGACGAAAGTATGAGAATGTAGTTAAGTTTCAAAACAAGCAAGTTTTAGCAGAATTGTGGAAGTTTCCATTCATTTCAATGGGACAAAAAAAGCATAAAAGCTTAATATTTTAAAAAGTATAATAGCATAAAATACCAAAAGTCATAGCCACATTAGCAGAAATAGCAGAATAGTTTAAAATTTGAACGGTGAAAATCGGCTGAAAATTGTTAAGTAGTTAAGTGCCAAAAAGTACGGAAGCAACTAGTAAAATAATAAAGTATATAAGAATAAGAGAAACAGGAACTCAATAGTGTGGATGCATAAAGCATCCACACAACTAGAAAATTTGCATTTCCTGCGAAAATGCAGTGTGGATGCTGTAAAGCTGAAGCTGTCAGCTGAAACTAGCTGAAAAGCTGAAAAGTTGCAGAAGTTGTAAAACCTTTGCAAAAAATTGTAATAACTTTGCAGAAGCATAAGAACTTAGCAAAAATGTAATTACTTAGCAGAACTGCAATAACGTAAAGAAAACATATGTCTGTGAAGGTTTGCAAACTCCTTTGAGTAAAGAAACATAATACTGGCAGAAATACAATAACATAGCAGAACTTAGCAGCAGAATTAGAATAAATATTGTAACTTAGCAGAAACAAGATAACTTTTCAGAAATACAGGATTTAGCAAACATGGTACAAGATTACATAGATACTTTATTTAAACAAAATACCTAAACATTGCACAAATACTGTGATTTAGGACAAATACTACAACATAGCAGAATGCTGTAATTCAGCAAATATATTATGCTATGGCACAAATAGAAAGAATATGCTCAAATACTATGATTTGCTCAAATAATATGATTAAGCAATAATACTAAGATTAGCAGAAATACTGTATTTAGCACAACACCGAAAAGTAGCAGAAATACTGTAATTTAGCATAATAGTAATATCTTGCACAATTACAAATATGGACATGGTAAATGGCCTGTATTATATAGCGCTTTTATGGTCCCTAAGGACCCAAAGCTCTTTACATATCCAGTCATTCACCCATTCACACACTGGTGATGGCAAGCTACGTTGTAGCCACAGCCACCCTGGGGCGCACTGACAGAGGCGAGGCTGCTGGACACTGGCGCCACCGGCCCTCTGACCACCACCAGTAGACAACGAGTGAAGTGTCTTGCCCAAAGACACAACGACCGAGAATGTCCGAGCCGGGCCTCGAACCGGTAACCTTCCGATTACAAGGCGAACTCCCAACTTTTGAGCCACGATCGCCCCATATATGGAAACACACATGCACAGAGACACACACAGGATCCAATTCAATCAACCAGTGTAAATATATTGATTTTAAATCACACAATAAGATACACCCATAAAAGGCTCTCTCTCTCTCTCTCTGTCATACAGACACACACACACACACACACACACACACACGCAGCAGCAGCAGAAGCAAGTGAACAAACAGGGGCTGTACATACAGTGTTCCTGTATGTTTCTAGGTGGGTCAAAAAGCCTGGAGCTGCTTAATTTGAATCCACCAATCAGAAAGGCTATGTACTTTTTCCCGCCAAAACAGGTGCACCTGTTTTTACACACGCAGCACAGAGACAGGATTTGTGCAGTCTATTTTTCATAGTGAGGACTCCTCTCAAACAAATGGCTATAATTTCCTTACCAGCTGCGCCACTGGGAAAGACAGTGAGCTCTTGGGAAACGGGGTGATGAGCAGTCAGAATTAGATCGCGGTGAGAGGCAAGAGCGCCGTTTTTGGAGTTACAAAACGTCGTGCAACTCCAAAACTAGGTGGACTAGAAGCATAATTCTTGTACTGGGTGAATCAGCGGACTTTGGTGTACTTTGTCTGCGATTTTCATTACTCTTTGTACATCCGTCGCTGAGATATGACGAGAGAAGAAACGGCAGACCTCAGATATGATTGGCTGGCTGGGAAGCTGGCAGAAATATATAGTAATAGTGTGATTAAGCATAAATACTACATTTAGCAGAATACTGTATTAAGCACAAATCCTATAAAAAGCAGAAATACTATATTAAGCACAAATCCTATAAAAACCAGAAATACTATATTAAGCAATATAAAATCCTATAAAAATGGTATAAAAAGCAAAAATACTGTAATATGATTTGGTAGAAAAACTATAATTAATCAGAAATACTATATTTGGCAGAAATACTGTAATCAGCACATATACTGTAACATGACAGAAATTCCTCCACTTAGTAGTAATACTATAACATAACACAAATGTTATGATGAGTTGAGCGGCTGGTACTCTGGTGCAGTCAGCACAATCTGGAGCTGAACACTCTTAAAACTGTAGAGATGACAGTGGACTTCAGGAGACATCCCTCAACTCTGCCCCCCTCATCATATCAGACAGCCCTGTGTCGACTGTGGAGATCTTCAAGTTGCTGGGTACCACCATCTCCCAGGACCTGAAGTGGGAGACCAACATCAACTCCATCCTCAAAAAGACCCAGCAGAGGATGTACTTCCTGAGACAACTGGGGAAGTACAGTCTTCCACAGGAGCTGCTGATCCAGTTCTACACTGCAGTCATTGAGTCTGTCCTGTGCTCCTCCATCACAGTCTGGTATGGTGCAGCCACTAAACAGGACAGGTGCAGACTGCAGCGGACTGTACGGGCAGCAGAAAGGATCATCGGCGCCCCCTGCCTCCATCCAGGATCTGTACCTCTCAAGAACCAGGAAACGGGCAGGGAAAATCATCACAGACCCCTCACACCCTGGACACAGACTTTTGATCTGCTGCCCTCTGGCAGACGGTACAGAAGCCTGCAGACCAGGACCACCCGACACAGGAACAGTTTCTTTCCCCTCACCATCTCCCTTCTAAACAGTTGAACTGTCACACTGCTCCCACTGCAGACTGCATCTGCACCTTATGTACATTCTGTAGTATTCATTCCACCTCATTTCATTTCTGTATTTTATGTATATACGTTTAGATTAGTTATTTATAGTTGGTTTACACAGCTTTGTGTATGTATGTGTATGCATGTGTAATGTATATATAGATACGTGTGTGTGTGTGGGTGCGTGTGTGTGTGTGTGTGTGTGTGTGTGTGTGTGTGTGTGTGTGTGTGTGATTTACATTGCTGTGCTCGAGAGCCACCATCTACCGGAACCAAATTCCTTGTATTTGTATGCACATATACTTGGCCAATAAACATGATTCTGATGACTTGGCACAAAAACCATGATTTAGCAGAAATACTATGATTGAGCAGAAGTACTAAGATGTAGTAAAAGTACTTTGATTTAAGAGAAATCCAATTATGGAGGAGTAATACTTTAAAATGGGAGAAATATTGATACACACACACATTCACAGAGCCTAAAGGGAAGAGTATTTGTGCCATGGAGTGTTAAGAAGAATCTGAGGTCCATATTAGAAAAGCTGGTAAAAAGTTTTGAGAATTGTAATAAATGATGAATATGAATTAGTGGTCTGTGATAGTGTATTAATTTGTAGGGCAAAAAACATGTTGTCCAAGGTGGAGTTGAACCCACGACTTTTGGGTTGCAGACCTGTGTCATTACCAGCTGCGCCACTGGGAAAGACAGTGAGCACTTGGGAAACAGGGTGATGAGCAGTCAGAATTAGATCGCGGTGTGAGGCAAAGAGCGCCGTTTTTTGGAGTTACAAAACGTCGTGTAACTCCAAAACTAGGTGGACTAGGAGCATAATTCTTGTACTGGGTGAATCAGCGGACTTTGGTGTACTTTGACTGCGATGTTCATTACTCTTTGTACATCCGTCGCTGAGATATGACGAGAGAAGAAACTGCAGACCTCAGATATGATTGGCTGGCTGGGAAGCTGGCAGAAATATATAGTAATAGTGTGATTAAGCATAAATACTACATTTAGCAGAAATACTGTATTAAGCACAAATCCTATAAAAAGCAGAAATACTATATTAAGCAATATAAAAATCCTATAAAAATGGTATAAAAAGCAAAAATACTGTAATATGATTTGGTAGAAAAACTATAATTAATCAGAAATACTATACTGGGTAGAAATACTATATTGAGCACAAATCTTATAAAATAGCAGAAATAGTATGATTCAGCACAATAGTAATAACTTAAACAGAAAAACTGGAAAAGCAAAATGGACAGCTGAAAAAATGCTGAACATGCTAAGGGTCCTTCAAATGTACTTGTTAAATGAAAAAAAAACTGAGCAAAAAAAGTGTAACAGTCACACAATCAGAAATATGGAAACATATGGAAACACACATGCACAGAGAGACACACACAGGATCAAATTCAGTCAACCAGTCTAAATATATTGAATTTAAATCATACAATAAGATGCTCCCATAAAAATTCTGTCTCGCCCTCTCTCTCTCTCTCTCTCTCTCTGTCTCACACACACACACACACACACACACACACACACACAGGGAGAGAGAAGTAAGTTTCTAGCTCAGTCAAGCAGCCTGGGAGCTGCTGAATTTGAATCCACCAATCAGAGAGCCTGTGCACTTTTTCCCGCCAAAACAGGTGCATGCAGCACAGAGAGACACAGGATTTTTGCAGTCTATTTCTCATAATGACGACTCCCCTCAAACAAATGACCATAATTTCCTAACTATAGGGGCTAGAACGGTCATTCTTACACCGTTTTGTTCAGAAGAGATGGGGGAATCTTAAAGTGTTGACAATGTATCATTAAAATATGAATTATTAAAGATATTTGACTTCTAATGCACCATAACTGAGTAGAGCAAAGCAAAAACTGCCTTGACTTGCCCTCAAACAACGCTTTCTAACTCTAAATCTATTTGGAGTATCAATATCATTTTTTCACCGTAAGAGACAGCAGGCTTTGGTGAACAATCATGGAAATTTTCAGGTCTTTGTGGAAATCCAACAAAAAGTTATGACGAGAGAAAAAAGTGGTTCATTTCCAGAGTTTGAAATCTGAAAAAATCTGAGCGAAGGACGAATTTCCTACGCTCAAACAAGTGTAACTCATCTCAGAACGGTAATAGGTGAGAAAAAAATTCTTGAATTGTGAGCGTCAGGAGTGTCTGAAGATATACTGGGACAAGCCTCATGTTTTAACTTCGCTTCGTTAAGGAGATATGACGATTCGAATATGCCTCTCATTACAGAAATCAAGCGGTGATTTTGAACAAACTCTCCATTGACTTTCTATGGAGAGTTTTCAGACTTTGTGTTGCTCTGAGGAGATTTGCAAAAATTCTATAAGTCTCACAACAATGATGGTGACATTTTCGGAAAGCCAGCAAAAATACCTACGTTTTGATGTATAATTTGTGGAAGTTGAGTGAAAATTGAGCAAGTAGCAAGAAGTTGTTCGGACATGAAGAGAAGACTGCGAAACCTACAGTGGCACACTGGAAGCCAAGTGCATAGCAACCATAACAACGCATGTATTTTCTGAAAAATCACAATTTTGCAACTCAAAACTTTAAGAGGCATAAAAATAAAACGGTAAAAGATTTGAAAAATCTGATTTATTCCTGAATAGCCCAATAATTTGAGAACATTTTAAAGTTTGAATGGTTGTTCTACGTGAAAGTAGGAAAAAGTAGTTAAGTTTCAAAAACAAGCAAAATTTAGCAGAATTGCAGAAGTTTCCCATTCATTTCAATGGGACAAATTAAAGGAAAAAAGTGGAATATTTTAAAAAGTATAACAGTAATAAACACCAAAAGATATAGCGATCATTAGCAGAAATAGCAGAATAGTTTAAAATTTGAACGGTGAAAATCGGCTGAAAATTGTGGAAGTAGTTAAGTGCCAAAAAAAGTGAAAAAGTGGCAACTAGAATAATAATAATAAAGTATAAAGAATAAAGAGAAACAGGAACTCAATAGTGTGGATGCCTCCAGCATCCACACAATAATAAAGTATAATAAAGAATAAAGAGAAACAGGAACTCAATAGTGTGGATGCATAAAGCATCCACACAATAAAGTAGGATAATAAAGAATAAAGAGAAACAGGAACTCAATAGTGTGGATGCTTAAAGCATCCACACAATAAAGAAACACAAAACACAGAGTCCTCAGGCTCAGGACCATGACATTTTCACAATATGTTCACATAAACTACCTTTCTAAGGGCTCCTACACACTGTGAGATTTCATCACACTGTGCAACATCGATGATTTAATGCATGCTTAGTGTACTATAATAATACTTAGTGAATCACACACTACAATAACAAGGTGACAGTTTGTCTTCCTGCTGTGTTCTCATCAGCACAGTCACGACAACAGCTGCTGTCAAACATAAAAACAAAGTTCTGCTGCCACAACTACACTAGACTTCTTCACTTCTCTACTTTAATGCCAAACATGTTTTTTTTTTTTTTTTCATATTTTGTTTGTTGTGGGTTTTTTGCTTTTTTACAGTTGAATTGATTGGTCAGATTTTCACATGAGAATCCTCATTTTTTGGCTCTGTCATAATTTTTTCTCAGATAGTCTTTGGTGTCAGTGTCTTTAAAACAACTTTGAACCTCTCTCACTAACCTGGTGATTATGATGTACCATGTACGATGGACCACAGTTGTGAAACCACAGCCAAAGATATTACTATAATTCTTTTATTGTCTTGTCTTTTGTATGAGGCAGTTCAAAACTGCACAGTGTTTATCCTGCTTAAGTGAAGAAAGCGTATAAAAGTTTTTGATAGCTAATGTCAAAGTCAAATGAGTTTATACATCTGCTGGCGGTGTTTCATTAATAAAGCTGTTAGAATTAGACATCATCAGATAAAATCGTATTCATGGTGGAGTTTGACCCTGAGCAGCAAGAACTTGGAGGAGAGCACAGAAAACCCATACATACCTATTCACACCTGCAGTTCTTAACTTATTTTAAAATAAGTCCTCCTGACCACATATTGAGTGCTTGAGATCACTGACATTCCAAACAAACCGATGAGGCATTAAATGTCCTCAACTGTCTCTTCATTTGACAGCCACCCAGACAGCAGCAAATTACTGTCAACAGCCGTCTCTCTGAAGAAGACCTCTGTGACACCTGAGTGCTAAAAATACAGTTTTGTATCCATATAGTATACCCTCATAAACCTGTATGGGAGACCGGGAGATATTAGGAGTCATTGCTCTATTTGTAGTTCAACAGGTTGTTTATCATCCATCTAATGTACCATACATTAGCTAAAGCCCACTCACTGCTGTTAATCTGTTGTATCAGCCAATTATCCTCCTACCTCCAACAGCCTTGTTTTCCAGCTATTCCATTCCTATACAGAAACTCCAAAACTATTCAAAGCTATTTAGAAAGGTTAGTTTCTATCTGGTGTCCTCCTTAACTAAACATGTTGAGCCCACTGCTTAGTTGCAGTCACAAAAACATGATCATCAAGGCAAGAGAGGGATCAAATAAAATATGGAAGGTAAAGTGCCAAACTGTGACAAAAAAAAAGCATCACAGGCTGAAAAATGAGACCAATATGAAATCTACAGCTCAGTAGATACAGAGAAACAATGTGGTTCTATAAAACCAATTATGTAACTATTTAGTATATAAATGTAAATTTCCTCATAACAGTCAACATTTTCCTTAGTTTTTGGTTGCTTATCATGTAAACTTATTTATCAACCAATATCTAGGGAAGGTATTTTAAGAGGAAAAGTGCTTGTACAAATAGTTTTTTTCTGCTGACACCCATATTTAATGTGCCAGCCCAGATGTTGTTTAGCTGAGCTGTGAGAATATGGTCAGGAAATGGAAGTTCAAACACTTTTGCTCTTCCTGTGGTCATATAGCCCCATTTGGAGGCTAATGACTCAGACAACACAGCAACAAAAGTCTACAGGTAGTCCAGCAGCTCTTACAATAACCTTATAGCACTGACACTGATGTTTACTATGTTCAGCTACTCAATTTAATGTGTTAATATGCCAACTTCTCTTAATTTGAAGTAAACAAAAAGCCCTCGATTAGCATTCATTTACATTTAATCACGAACTAATGGACAAATTGAGATATGGATATAATAATGGTACCTTGTAAAAGTTAAGGAAACCTATTATATAATAAAATTGCCCACAGTGGGCATTAATGAATATACCAAATTTAATGCCAATCAAAGAAACAGTTGTCTGAACATGATGGCTAAACATAAAAGAATCACAAACCACAAAATTATTAGTCACTCTAGGTATCAGCCATGTAATTAATGTAATTCAATAACTGCCAAGACATTTTCTTATTAATAAAACAAACAAATCTGACCCCATAGTTGCACAAATGGAAAACCAAGCTAAGGTTATCAAGATTCTATCTGAAAATGTCTTTGCAACTCCAAACTTAACCAAAAGTAAAATACAGGAAATATATCAAATGGAGATCCCATCAAATGCAGACACTTTTCTTTCTCACAGCTTGATTGAGGCCCAAGGTTAAATACCCCCCAATCTCCTGAGGAAAGACTTTATGAGCTGTAGCAGAAACCAGCAGAGACCAGGAGAGACGTGATGGAGCAGAACAAGTGTCTGACCCCT
Source organism: Oreochromis niloticus (assembly GCF_001858045.2). NCBI lineage: Eukaryota > Metazoa > Chordata > Actinopteri > Cichliformes > Cichlidae > Oreochromis > Oreochromis niloticus. The sequence continues at coordinate 18,638,551 of NC_031965.2, forward strand.
GAACCTGAAGTGCTGAAGCCTGCTGAAGTTCCACAGGTCACACAGAGGCAGTAACCAGGCCAATGTGGGCCAATGAGAGCCGGTGGGGGGGCAGCAGGGGCCCATTAAGATCCAGGAAGTTGAGGCCTGACTAAGACATTAATCTGTCATCTCCCTCACATCTTTATATTCATTTGTCTTAACTGTCATCCAACTGGAATTTCTATATCCAGGACCCCTGACAGCGACAAGTGCCATAAGACGTGTCTCAGTAACTCTGGTAGGTCCAGTGCTGTGGCTGTATACATGAACCTGACTTTCCATTCCCTGTATAATAGAGCAAGAACCTGTGTCTCAGGAATTTTGTAAGAAATTTGTGTCTTGTTTTCTGTACATTTTATGCTAAATTTTGTTTAAAAAAAAAAATTGTAAATGCGGAGTTAAAAATGGAATTACAAGCACATTTCAAGAGCTTTGTGTCTGTGTTAGGAGAGACACCTAATATAGAGCCTTGACAACAAAGGCAAGATGGAACACTATACACCATAACGAACTGAAATACACAAAGAAGTAAGCGCAGGCCCAGCCACACCAAAAAAAACAAAAAACAAAACAAAACATGGATACAAAAACTCAGAACTGGTTCAAAGTCCCAGGAACTTAACATAAGTATCAAAAAGCAACACACCATGCCACAATCTAAAGAAACAGCTGACAAGCATAATTCACACCTGTTTATTTTATTTATTGAAATTTGTATTGTTTTATTTATATTTTGATATTGTGAGGGATGATGCAATGATCGGGGACCTTTCTTAATTTCGTTGTACCTGTAACAATAACAGTAAAGATTCTGATTCTGATCAGTCTGCAAAGGGTTTGGGACTCCAGTGAACTACACTGAGAGCCATTATCTACACATGGTTAAAACTTCAACAATGGTGAATCTTCCCAGGAGTGGCCGACCTATCAGAATTATTCCAAGTGCGCATCAGCGACTCATCCATGAGGTCACAATAGAACCCAGAACAACATCTAAACAACTGGAGGCCTCTCAGCTCTCACTTAAGGTCATTAAGGAAATTCTGTTTTCTACCAGAAAATCCTGGATGATAGTGTCCGGTCATGGGTTCATGCCCTGAAGCTCAAGCAGTGATTATAAAGACACTAGGAAGTCCACCACTGAATGAAAGAAAATTCAGGGTCCAAGTGACTGTCCATAATCATATCCAATTGTGATGCTTTGAAAAGACATTTAAAAACTTAATGTGCTTTTTTCAAGTTTTATATTAAACACTTTAACCTCCATGCCAGGTCATACACCATGCTGAAGTATCAAAAGAGCTAAAAGAATTTCACATTAGAGCAGGGCGATATGACCAAAAATATTTATCACGATATACATTTGAAAATTTGCGATAACGATATAACTGACGATATAATTGACACTAGACAAAATACTTTACAACTCCACAACTTTATTAGTGCAAAAAACCTCATCAATGTATTTTCACTTAAACAAGCAGCTGTTTTTTATGTGCATTAAAGTTGTATAAAAATTTAACAGTGCAAATGCAAATTCCTTGCTGACAGTTTAACCAAAAGGCATTTCCAGTGGAAATTGGCCGACATATCCTCAGCATAACCATGTATAATATCCACAAAACTTAAAAAGAGGTTATACACACACACAATACGGTAATATTATGTTGAAGCACAGTACGTATCACTCCGCGAGGCTCCTGCCTTAACTGTAATGCTCCGACAATCCATCAAGCGGTGCGAGTTCGTAGCTTAGCAAAGTCGTACTGAAACATCTGACAGATTTTCGAGCGCCGTGTACCACATTAAATCGTTTTGAGGTCAGTAAACACAACCAGAATTCATACATAAGGCACACGGGATTATAAGGGGCACTGTCGATTTTCAGAAAAATCAAAGGATTGATTTTAAGTGTGCCGTATTTTCCAAACAACACGGTAATAACGACGGCCCGCTAGCATGCGCTACCAAAAATAGTGCTTTGTTGTGTATCTGACGGACGAAAGCTAAACCAGTTCCACACCACTGAAGTTGCAGCATTTTTACAAACCAGTTCTGGTTCATCCGTTTCATTTAACGATCCACTTTAGCTCTTCTCATTCTACGTCACCGCCATGTGCGTATGTAAACATAGGCACTGCGCATGCGCGTTTTACCCATATTCTATCGCGATATTTCATTTTTCTATCGTTGCCCAAAATTACACCGGTATTACCGTGAACGGTATGATATAGCCCAGCCCTATTTCACATCATATCTTTTGATGTATGTCTATTAGCTGAAGACAGGCTCTGTAACCATGCAGTGAGTTATGATGGGGAACACCCTATGAGTGTGCAGCTGGGGCTTGTACTGACAGAGATGGGATTGAGGTATCTCCGCCAGTCTGTGCCAGGTTGGCAGCATATCAGAGCTCTCATCCCCTTTTTAACAAGTCTGTCTGTCCACTACAGTTGGGGATGCATAAAACAGATGCAGCTGCCAGAGTAAAGAAGTGAGGAGTGGCTTTGGCTGTTGTTTAATGAGTTTTGGCCTGAGCCATGCTCTGGGCTCTGGATGCTGGGAAACATGCCAGTCAGAAAGGAAGGCCATTGCTAAGACCTCACCATTGCACCGGGTTGGATATCCCGTAATTCTGTCATCTTCATTAGGAAAGAACAATGCATCAGAACCTATACTGGAATCTGCCTGGTCAACCTTTCAGTGCTCATCAGCAAACATTAATCCTAATAGAGACCAAATCAAAAATATTTTACAGACCAGTACAAGACATAATCAATTTATTGTCCACACAGATCAAGAAAATTTAAACTTCAGCTTTCAGAACTGGATTTCCTGATATTTTAGATGGCTCCTGCCTAACTGTGTTGAACGGCAGGGAGTAGTGCAAATCCACTACTGGCTCTGTAATAGTCTAGGAAAGATAGATTTTCTTTCCTCAGGTGGGCCCACCACCATCAGTAGAAAAGTGTGTGGTCAGTGATCGCCCTTTAAAAATATACACACCCTTCTCAAATGCACTTCCTCAGTATAAAAAGGAGAGAACTCACAGCTGCACTGAATTCCCAACATAAAGGGATCTTTCTTCCACTGTTCAACTGAAATGAGTAACTACATTCATAGGACCTGGAGTTTCCCATTTGCACATACAGCTCATTGGAAATATTAAATGTTTCTGCTTTTAAAACATAAAGGTGATTGTACAAAAATGTATCAATCAGGATATTAAATGTGCTTAACAAGTCAAAAATTCTGATCATAGACACAGTCTTATAATTTTACTAAAATTATTAACTGGCTTCTTTAACACTTTACATATGACATATATAATAGTTTAACAGTCTAACCTAATCCCTATGGAACCAAAAGAACCTTTTGATTACATGTCCATAGCCATTTATGTGTTAATGTCCTGAACAATGACTGACTGTTTAGCTTGATTTTTCTGTGTGGAGTTAGCATGTTCTCCTCATGCATAAGGACTCCTGGAGCCCAGCTTAAAGACACACACGTTAGGTTCACTGTCTGTGAAGGTTCTCAGTCATCCAGGTCATCGTAGTCAAAGGAGTTTGCAAAGAAAAGCGTCTGGACTTCTTTAAGTTGCTTGAAGACGTTTCACCTCTCATCCGAGAAGCTTCTTCAGTTCTAAGGTCAAATGGCCGAGAGTCCCAGATTTAAACCCAGTGGGAGTATCCCCCCAAAGAGGGACAAAGGACCCCCTTGTGATCCTCTAATCACATGAGCCAAGGTGTGAAATCTATAAACCAGTTTTGAGTTCCCTCCCCAGACGCCTTAACGCCCACTCACATCCTGGGCCATCTGACCTCAGGAATTCACATGACAAGGTGGGGCCAGGTTTCACAATGAGCTCACCCGAAACCCTGGCTGATTAGGTCCCACACCCGCTTTCACACCTTGGCTCATGTGATTAGAGGATCACCAGGGGGTCCTTTGTCCCTCCTTGGGGGGGATACTCCCACTGGGTTTAAATCTGGGACTCTCGGCCATTTGACCTTAGAACTGAAGAAGCTTCTCGGATGAGAGGTGAAACGTCTTCAAGCAACTTAAAGAAGTCCAGACGCTTTTCTTTGCAAACTCCTTTGACTCCTTTGACGTTAGGTTCACTGGTGAACCTGAACTAGCTGTAGGAGTCAATGAGAGCATGAATGGTGGTCTGTGTTTCTCATTTATCTTCTCTTTCCCATAGTTTGTATTTTGTCCTTTTTCTTTAATGGTCTCATTTTTTTTCCTCCTTCTCTTACCCCTCACCCCAGAGTGATCACAGTAGATAGCTGACCCATCATCCAGTTAAAAAGAGGTTATTTCTCACTACTGTCACCTGATGCTCGATCATACATTATCATCTGATTGTTGGGATTTTCTTACTAATACTGTGGGGGTCTCTATTAATCTTGACCTAAAGAAGAAAGTGTACTTTATTGATCCCCGTGGGGAAATTCCTCTCTGCATTTAACCCATTCACTCAGTGAAGCAGTGGGCAGCCTTTGGGCGCCCGGGGAGCAGTGTGTAGGGACGGTACCTTGCTCAGGGGTACCTCAGGGTAGCTGTTCAGGGGAATCGAACCCCCGACCTTCCGATCATGGGGCCACCACTCTACCCACTGAGCTATCCCTGCCCTCTCATTCTTCCTATCCAGGAAGAATGAGATGAGAACTGGAACTTAGGCTAAGTAAATGGATGGATGGATACTGTAAAAACAAATGGAAAGCAAGGGCAAGAACAAGAGAGTAATCCTGAAATCTGCCAAGCACTTTACCATACAGAACAAATGATCCATGTGAAGCCACCAACCAAAGGGTCCAATCTCTGGGGCATGTTACCCACCCTAATAGACTCTGACCACTAAACCCACAAGCGGCATGTGTTTAGCCTGTAACCAAGCACATCTCCAAAATGTTATGCCATTTTAAGTGCACATGCAGCAGGAAATTTCAATATAGTCAGTGAATTGAGAATAAAATACCATAAATTTGTCCAATCAGAAGAAAAGAAATCATAGTCAATTAGGTGTCTGTCCATCAGGTTAAAAAAATATGTGACCAAGTCCAAAGGTCAGAGGAAGAGAAAGAACAGAGGAGGGCAGTTATATGCATAATATTAAAGATGTCATGGACCACAGTAACTATGAACTGTGAGGTAAAAGGCCATGTTTTCTCTGTAATCAGTAACAGATCATCACCACAGAAAGCGCATAACTTTTATGGTTTGAATATGGAGAGATAAAATAACAAACTCACTGAGACACATTTCCTCCTAACCCGAAAATATAGTCCAAATGTTATGAATTAATTTTTCATTATTATGATTAAGCATCAAAAATTTGCTTGTGGTCACGGTTGAAAACCACAATGAGACCAATATGAATTCCACAGCTAAAATTACCTCCAGACACTAGTGCAAAGGTTTGTGGGGTTTGTTTTTAAAAAAGAAAAACAGCTCAAGATTTAAAGAAATATTAAAGAGCTGTGAAGTAGTGGTTGTAACATGGGACTGTAACAATGATTTAAACTCATGACTTTGTTCCCTTGCTCTTCCTGACCGCGCATCTGTGTTGTTACATGTCAGGGGTGGGCAGCCTTTTTCTCCTGCGGGCCACAAGGACTTAGATAAAGCAAAAAAGCCAAAAACTGGATAACTGAATCAAAATGTAGGTAAAGGTTACACTGAAAATGTTATCAACGTTACAATAATCCAAATACTATTTTGACAGTTGTCAAAGGAGTTGCAAAGAAAAGCGTCTACAGCAAACTTAACAACGTGGTGTATGCTGTACAGTGTAGCGAGGAATGCCCAGACCTCTACATTGGAGAGACCAAACAGCCACTTCACAAGCGCATGGCACAACATAGAAGAGCCACCTCCACAGGACAAGACTCAGCAGTCCATCTGCATCTTAAGGATAAAGGTCACTCTTTCGAGGATGCCAATGTTCACATTTTGGACAGAGAGGACAGATGGTTTGAAAGAGGAGTGAAAGAGGCCATCTATGTCCACTGTGAGCGACCATCTTTGAACAGAGGCGGTGGTTTACGACACCAACTGTCTGCCATCTATAATCCAGTTTTGAGTTCCCTCCCCAGACGCCTTAACGCCCACTCACATCCTGGGCCATCTGACCTCAGGAATTCACATGACAAGGTGGGGCCAGGTTTCACAATGAGCTCACCCGAAACCCTGGCTGATTAGGTCCCACGCCCGCTTTCACACCTTGGCGTATGTGATTAGAGGATCACCAGGGGGTCCTTTGTCCCTCCTTGGGGGGATACTCCCACTGGGTTTAAATCTGGGACTCTCGGCCATTTGACCTTAGAACTGAAGAAGCTTCTCGGATGAGAGGTGAAACGTCTTCAAGCAACTTAAAGAAGTCCAGACGCTTTTCTTTGCAAACTCATTTGACTACGATGACCTGGATGACTGAGAAGCTTCACAGACATATAGAGCTTGATGATGACATATTATGTTTGATACAAGTGAGAACAGTTAGAACAAAATGTTGCCCATCTCAGCAAAGCCCTGCAGGATCTTGTAAATAGATGTACTCATGTAGCGTGTAGCATTACAATAAATAATACAAAATCCTTCTCTTTTCTACAGTATGTCAGAAAAAGGGTCAGTGTGTGGCCTACCGTACACTTTCCTGCCACACAGAGAGAAGTTTCATTCTGTCCACATGGCGTGCCGTCGATCACCCTTTCTGACTGTCGCACGTAGAACCTGAACCCTATGGCCCGGCAGTTGAGTTCACACTGCTGCTCAATAGGAACTGTAAACAGATTTAGGTATCATGATATAAAGACACATTTCAAGATATGAAAATATGCTGGTTTCACAATACACACAAACAAAAGTAAATAAAAAAAACATCAACACATCACAGATGTATGAGCTGACATCCATCTTTAAATATGTGTAATAAATTTGACACTATCATTGTGTGAATGAAATGAACATAGATTTTACCATTAAATGTATTATTTTGTAACTACATGAAATCCAGCTGGATTTAAAGACTGAATCCACATTGAAATAAATTGCATATGCATATATGATACATGGGGAGTAACTGTACTTTGATCATATATTTAAATTTGCTAATCTTTTCAAGCACATATCCTTTTGGACACTTTCCAGGCACCATTCTGACCAGGCATATTAAACTTGAGCAGAGGACAAATCAATGGTTTGGGTTTTTGTTGTTGTTGTTTCAAACTGGGAACTGGGTCTAAGGTTATGATGCAAAGACCAAATAACAGTCTTCAGTAGAAGACCATAAAGTCCTTATGTAAGACATCATGACCTTAGCATGCCCATTTCATGTCCATCTATAGTTCACAGCATGTTAAAAGGTCGTGAGTGTTTTTGGACTCATCAACCATCCTCTCTGATGTTGTCCTCTTCCCCAGAAGAGTTCCAACTGTTAAGCTGCAGTTTTGATAAAATGGAGAATATCCAATGAACACTGCATTTGCACAAGTGGTCAAACTAGGACTTACCGGTAAATCAAAAATAGCAGGCACTTTGGAAGAAGCTTAAAGGGGAGGTCATTTCTAAATCAACCATATCTAAATCAAGTACTGTTTTTGCCTTTTATGGCCATATTCACCATATCCACCAAGCTTTTAAATCATAAGAGTTGTTATGGTCATAACAATATAATATTTAAGTGCATAATTTACCAAAATATTAGAGTTCTGTGAAAAAAAGAAGTGTTACAGTTTTACCCTGTGGCTGTATTCTGACAAAGAACTAAAAGAGCACTGGACTGGCCTTGACTGCTGTTTTAAAATTGAAAGGAGAAATTCTCTCTCTTTAAAATGTTAAACATGTTCTACAAAAAAGATCTTTAATATTGACAAAGGATTATGTTTGATGCAATAAAAGCTGCAAAGTCTAACCTCTGCTTTCCTTTATTCATGTGCTTTATCAATTAGATATGCTACAAGCCCAAAAGCCAGGCATTTCTTGAACAGATGTACAAGAGTATGTTTAAGCACTGCTCAAGATGGGTGTCAAATGACCCAGACTTAACCTCGTATGTGTACCTGGGGTTATTTAATCTTTACATCTGTCTTATCCATCAGTTAAGGCCACAGCACACAGACAAGATCTCACAATACACATCTGTTTGACAGGATATTAACTCTGGAGGCCGGTATTTCTATTAGCTCAGACAAATGACAGATAGTCAGTTGTTTTGACTGTTGCCTGGTTACTTCAGGTGAGTACGTTAAATGAGTTCGTATGTATGAACATTCATCAGTAAGCCTACGGAAAGGTGGCATACCATACCATACCATAGTCCTTACATCAAGCTACATATCAGTTTAAATATGTCATGGGTCAGGCAGCTGAATACGTAACACAGTGTGAACATGCAGTTAACTGAAATGTGTGACCTCAGGGTTAGGTGAAGCTACTGACTTTGAGCAGCATTTATTACTTCTTCAACAACACTTTACAGGTATTTAGTCATCTCTGTGTTTTAAACTGAGGTTTAGGGTTTCTTTTTTCTTTTTTTTGCCTGCCCCGTTTGGATCTTTAGCCATCAGAATTGTTGTCTGAAGGCCAAGAAAGATGCCAAGCAGCTTTACTTTACCAATTGGATCATCATGGCCTTTATTTGATTTGATTTTCGGTTGTTACAGACGGGACAGACATGACTGGAGGATAGGAAAGGGAGAAAAAAATGAAAGAAAGAGAGGGAGAGAAAGAAAAATAGAGGGGAGAAGAAATGGTGAGAAAGGGGGGAAGAAAAGAGAAAAAAACCCACCTGGATCACCTGTATGGAGATAACGTGGAGATAGACATAAATAGACACTGTACACACATTCACACTCCCCAAACATACTCTATATCCCAGGTCCGGGTACCCCTGGCCCCAGAGGGGCAAACCGTACTCAGACCCAGGAGATGTAATCCTTCTCTCTGGGGTGGAGGAAAGCAGACCGCCTCCTTATCTGCAGTAGCAGGGAGGCCCCGCATCCCAGACCCCAATCCGACGGCCAGCACCTCCTCCCAGCCCCCCAGCCCTGACGGTTCACAGAACAGGGGTGAGTGAAGACCCCAAACCTCCCTCCGCCCGCTCATATGTAGTGTTGCTGGGTGTTGTTCTAAAGTGCATTTAAAACACAGGAGGGCATGGTGCTTCCTGCCAGAGAGCAGCACGGCTCCTCCCAAAAACCCTCAGTGCATTTAAAATTGAGGGTAGGGCACCAGCGCCAGAGGTGGGTTTGAATACACAGACCATCCTCTGGACGCTGTATAACGTGTCCACCCCCAAGGCCCTATATGTATGTGTTATGAGAGTATGAGTAATGCAGATCTAGGTTGCGGATGGTGTAGCACAGTGTGAACATGCAGTTAACTGTGAAATGTGTGACCTCAGGGTTAGGTGAAGCTACTGACTTTGAGCAGCATTTATTACTTCTTCAACAACACTTTACAGGTATTCAGTCATCTCTGTGTTTTAAACTGAGGTTTAGGTTTTCACTAGGACTGTGTTTGTCAGCCATGCTGGAGAGAGGATATGGGGGCCGTGAGGTGCAGGACATAACAAGAAAAGCAAAAAAACACAACATTTCAAAAATAGCATAAAAATTCAATTAAATTCACATGGAATTTATTGAGAATAGTACTGAAACAAGAAATTATACTGACCTGTGGCCGGCCAGCCAGAGATTTTATAAGATTCTGCGCATTCAAAAACTGAAAACACTGTCCCTACATTTTCCTAAAAGTAAAATGATGTTGTCTTTTCTGAAATGTTGGGGGGTTTTCTGCTTCTTTTGTGTATGTATGTGCACACATACACAAAAGAAGCAAAATAATAATCCTGATATTGACAGCCCTAAACCCCTGCTTTAGTTTTTTAGGGGGATTAATTGAGTACCGTCAGTCTTAAAGTCTGCAACGTTTGTCTCTGCCAAGAGATTTCATGGCTCAAGCCTCTTGACTTAATCATGTCGCCCTCAGGATGAACTGTTAGCAGCCTCTCAGCTTTTCATCAAGTGGCATCATTAGCTCAAAATTTTTAATAGTAAATAGTCAGACTCAGTATTAGAATATTTTTTATCTAACTACCTGCAAATCAGGAGAGTGCAAGGGCAAGACCATTAAGTGACGGTACCCCAAACCAATACTGACTGCAAAATTGACATATGTGAGGAAATTTTTCCCTTTTTTGCGCCTTTTGCTCAGTTAGACAGTAGAGATATAGTGTCCTTGTTATATACTATCTGTTATTCTGGGGTAAATATGCATTTAATTCTAAAATAAAGTGAAAATTAATTTATTTGTAGTTTTGGCTCTCTATACCACTACACTAGATTTTAAAATCAAATTAGTTATATGACAATGAAGCCATGAGCTTTGAGCTTTATTTCAGAGGTTTAACAAAAACTCTGCATTAACTGTTTAAGAATTTTTATACACATTTTCAGAGGCTAAAAAACTAACTGGACAGTTGACTAACAAACAGTTTCATGGCCAGGTGAGGCTTTTTTTTTTCATTTTATTTTATCGCAAATGTAGGAAACATAATGTCTGACACTGATCCAAAGTTTTGAATTAGTGTTTCATAGGATTCCACTGTAATTTCAAATGAGGCCCAAACAGATGCCAGTGCAAGTGAAGGTGCCATCATGAGATTGAAAGACCAAAACAAGCCTCAGAGAGAGAACAAAAAACTGTAGGACTAGCCAAATCAAAAATCTGGTATATTGTTAAAAAGAAGGAGTGCTTTGGCCAACTCAGTACTAAAGTACACAATGACCATTGTTTTCATGGTTAAGAAAAATTATTTTACAACTAGTCAATTAGTCAATACTGCAAGAGTTTCTCAAGGTAAATAAACGGGATCAGTCACCTGATAGATGATGGCTTGTGTGTACTGTTTGATACGAAAACACCATTTTTAAGAAAGTGTGAAGAGTTAATCTAGCTGTGTTCGCTTTTGCAAGGGAACTACAATGTTTTGATAATTGGGTGACAGGTTTTCTTATTTGTGTGTAGAGTTTTGCAAAAATAGCCAATAGTTACAGAAAAATGTGCTTAAGCAATCAGAAAAAACTGTAACTGTTTCGTCCTGACCCCAAAACTGTTCAAAAACCTGAAACTTCTGGATTTCTAACTGTTAAACTGGGGTTAAACTGACCTCCCAGCCCATTGTTCATTCAGTGGTCCTAGTTTCAGTCATTGTGCAAATGTACTGTTTATAAGGTTGGGGAAACCTGCAGTCAGCTGAGACTGAAGAAGCCACTTGGATGAGTAATGAAACATTTCTCCCACTGAAAATGCTACGTCCAGATGAACAGAATCAACTTTAATAAAGACAGTAAATAAAGACCAGCATGCAATTCATATCATTTATTCCTTTTAACCAGGACAGCCAGCAGGAGGACGGAGACAATTGGAAGGATAATGTAAACCACCAGCTCCAAACTTTCTGGAAATCCTAATTCCAGTCCATAAACACTGTTGTCCTAGAGATCAGCAAAGAAGAATTCATGATATATTTGTCAGCACTTTCAGAACTTCCATATTCATCTATAAGCCCTAACATTCATGTAAGAGATGTGCAAATTAATGCAGACTGCTAATGATGTACAGGTAAGAATGTACCTTAGATCCCCCCCCCCCAAAAAAAACCAAACAAACAAAAAAACAAGATTTTATTCACAATAAAACATTAAAAACAAATCAGATGTTTAAACTGAAAAAATGTACCTGCCATGATCCTGGGTCCTTTTGACCCAGCGTTTTGTGTTTTTCTATTTAGTGTGATTTTGGTTCTGTTCTTCCTCCTGTTTAGTGTTATTCTGTTCTGCCCATCTGTTCCTGTGTTAAGTCTGCGTTTCCTAGTCTGTGTCTTTGCGTGTTTGTGTTTCCTGTTTTATTGTGAAGGTCTGCGTCTTATGTGAGTGTTTTCAGTTTGCCTCCCTAGTCTCGTCACGTTAATCACTCCCAGCTGTGTCCCCCACCTGTGTGTAATCTCCTTGTGTTCTCTGAGTGTTTTTAAGTCGTGTCTTCTGCCTTAGTCATTGCTGGTTCGTCTGTGTTGTTTCCCCTCGGTCTCCCTGCGTCTCTCCATGTGTATTTCCCCGGACCTCCCTGCATCTTCATTTCTGGTTTGTTTTGTTAGTTTACCCAGTTTAGGTTTTCCTGTTCATGTCACCTGCCATTTCCGTTTATTCGTACTCCTGTCAATAAACACTCACCTGCACCTGAGCTGCTGCTTCTGGTCCTAAATAACTCCCACACGGCTTGCACCGGCAAACCGTGACAGTACCATTTAAACAAAAAACGGCCCTCATTCACTAACAGTGCATAAATTATGTGTCAGAATGTTTCATTTACAAATTGTTGAATTATTACAGTTTGTATTTTATGAAACCTGTCTGTCTCGTAGTAGAATACTACTACTGCTATAATAATCCATCCATCCAGCCAGCCATTCTCTTCCACTAATCCTTTTCAGGGTCACCGGGGGGCTGGAGCCTATCCAGGGCAAGAGTCGGGGTACACCCTGGACAGTTAGCCAGTCTGTCATAGGGCTAACACATAGAGACAGACAGACTTTCGCACTAAGATTCACACCTATGGGCCTTTTAGAATAACCAGCAGCTGTTTCTGCAGTGAGATAACATTGATTTAATTTTAGATCAAGCTGTCCCACCTGCAAATCTGCAGTGCTCATCACTCATAACCCTGAGACGATTTGATCCGGAAACAAAGGGTGATTCTCCAGCCCTCCACCTTTGCGATAACAACGTGTGAAGAAACGTGTGCTTCTTACGTCCACTCATAGTGTCCCTAATTCCTGTTGCCTCACTCACTTTAGCAATTAATTAATGCTGCCTGGATGACCCATAACCCTGCATTTCACAGAGTTACATATAACTGGTGTAGGAGCCATATGAGTTGCTCTTTGTTGATTAAGTGGGTTGGTCTAAATGGACTCACTGTATTGGTGCACGGGTGTGGGGCGTGTCTCATGGGTGTGGTAGATAATAAATGTGGTTGCACTCACCTGTTGACAGCACCTGATGTTGATGAGCAGAAAGGTAGGGTGAGCATGAGGCAAAACTTTCTGCTGACCGCAGCTTGAGCGCAGCTTGAATGGTTTGGAAGTATTTTGACTGTAACTTGATGGTTTTGTACATCTTTTGCTCTCTTTTTCTCATCAGTAATAATATGAATGATTAATAAACAAACATGGGATGAAGACATGAAATGAAATGTAGCCAAATAGGACAGCCTGGTGATTTTCAGTGATTGATGATGCACATTAACCACGTTGCCGTCTTGCGCTCTAATGTCAGCATGCACCTGATGATATAGTTTGATATGGAAGCATCAGAAAAAAAGAACTGCATTGCTAAAAAGTAGTGATGGGTAGATGAGGCCTCGTGAAGCGTTTCAGCACATTCCCCAAATTGTATTGATACTGTGTCGACACAGTGTTGCTGTTTTGCTCCATACTGACACCTGCTGGACCTTAAATATCATTGCAGGCAACTTACTTGAGACTCACAACAGACACTGATTCAATGACCTAGTCATACTTGTACACTGTAAGGTATTGTACTTTCCATGGAATCATTTTATATCTTTTACATTTCAAATATTGTAGACATCTATAAAATATATTGTGAATGACACTAAGTGAAAATTAAAATGAAAGTATTGTGAATGTAATATTACCCATTTGACTCAGAGTTTATTATAAAATTCTATTCAGAAAAATAAGCTTATCCAATGTTTTTGCATTCAGTCTATTGCATTTTTTTTTTACACCATTTCCCCAGCTTTGGAAAACTCACAGGCACAGATGAAGCTGGGGTACACAAAAACTGTAAAGCCAGGTGGAAAAAGTTCTGATAAGATGTCTTCCTATTCCCCGAGTACCTTAAAGGATCCTCTGATCTTGGAATGTTTCTCTCCGACACTCTCCACAATACTAAGGGGTTGGCAGTCCCTTATAATAAAATTCAGGACTGCCTGGTCCAGAACAGTCTTCCTAGATGCTTGATTTCAAAATAATAAAACACATATTAATAAAAATTAAAAAAATGATGATAAAGCTGTTCAGTGTCAATATAGGCCGACCTGTGTTCATTCTCGGTGTGTTTGTCTCCTCATTTTCATGTTTGGCTCTGTAATGCCAAAACACTGAGGAGGTGCTTTTGTTTGTGTAAGAAAGCAGAACAGATGCGACATTTGACCTGCATAAAATGAAATAAATAATTTACACTTCAGCTCACATTGCTGTTTTTCCTATTCTGATAGATTACACTGAAACAAAGACAGTCAAACTATTACCTTATTTGCAGTTAAAAGATCAAAATGATCCCACACAGCAGAAACATTTCTTTTTCTTTTGGGCTCCATTTTGTTATGGAGAGATGTGTATTTATTTATTTTTTTTTAATCTTTGCGACAGTAATTTTGTGTTGTTTTTTTTTGGGGGGGGGGGGTGGCGACTCATTCCGTTGACAGATGCGGTACTTTTTAAACACAGTTTGGCGCGTTGGCAATGAGCGATACAGCAGCTGTATCGATCACGTGACTTTTTCTTAAAGCGACGCACGCACCGATACAGGCTTCGCTAGGTGAGCTTGATAAATGCGTCGGTGCGTCAGTGTTGCAGGACCCATCACTACTAAAAAGTCACCATTATGAACTGTGAAGCAGAGCTCTGCTGTCAACAATAAAATCAAAAAGCCTTTATATTTAACAACTCTTCTGCTGAACTCCGGGAGCTGAATTTGAAGCTGGAGGTTAGGGTTGAGTGGTTCATATAAAATTATGTTGTGAATATTTTTTTTGTGAAATTCAAGCAGGGGGAAGATGTGAGAATATAACTTTGCTACTTTTAATGCCATTTACTGTGCCAATCTGCTCGGTCCCAGAGGAAGCAACTTTAATCATCCAAGTTCAAAGTGCTAAAAACGAAGTGTGACAAAAGGAGCTCTTGCATAACAAGCGTGCTGTTGACAAAAAGATAAGCACATGTGAACTGAATGTCATACTGAAGAGGACAGTGTTCAGAACTTTGTGGGGGTTTTGTAATAAAGATCTGAAGCTGTTATATATACCATAAAATTACATTACTCAGTAAAAAAACTGCAAACCCAAAATTTTATTCATCAGTGCTCATGAGCGCATCCAGGCTGCAGCAACTGAAGAGTCAGATTTTGCCTGGTAATAAGGTAAGTGTAACATTTTAAGAAATGCATGATAAAACTGAAGATTTGTGATTTTTAAAATAAAGTGAAACAGCATTATATAGTCGATAGGTTGTTAAGTACTATAACTTATGGCTGAGGTGACATTAGTTTTAGGTAACAGTTCAATATCAAATGTAACAAAATATGCTATTTTTAATTATTGAACACGGTCTTGTGGCAAATTTAAACCAAGGGTTCTGTTGTGGTTGCTGTCTAAAATCTTTAAAGTGCCAAAGATAATTTAACATTGCAAGAACTCACTGGTGCTTTAAGAAAACTACACCGGTATCAATATCTCATTTGTAAGATGCAAATGTGTGGATATTGTTTTGTCTTAATATTACTATTTAATGTGATTCCTCCATATTAAAGCTGCTCTGTTTAAAGTCCTATGTCTTCGGTCTGTAGCTCACAGCAATGGCAGGATCACCTAGTCCTCTGACCACACATGTGCTGAACACTGCAATGGGTGTCCCCGGGTCAAATATGGCCCTCAGCCTTTATCAACAAGACCCCTCCACAAACACCTGGAATTTAATCACCACCGGGTAAGAACCTGGAAAAAAAAGCATCACCAAGAAACCTGTAAGTATTTGAGAATCTCAAAGACTGCTGTAAAAGTTGATGTCTTTGTGCAAAGCTCTTCAATCTTATGCTTTTTGAACAGGACCACTAATGATGATGGACGTTGCCCTGGACTTATCGCAAAACAATCATTTACATCTGGTGTGTACAAAATGCATTTTGAGACGGCTCAGTATTGGGCGAGTATGGGAGAGACCTGCTTTTACCCCTATGTTGAGGTGAGGAAATGCTAAAACTGTTGATATCTCACGATTTACTTGTGGTGTCACCACAATTTTTGAGACTAAATCGGTAAATTTCTGTCCAATTTAAACCAGTTGTATGCACTTGAATATTAATCTTATCTCTCTAATCTTTCTGTTTTTCTCTTTTTTTCTTTTGGCAGATTGTCTTCACCATAAATGACCCTGGGCAAAAGTACCATATCCCTCTGCTTCTGAGTCGTTTCTCTTACAGTACATACAGAGGGAGCTAGATATCAAGCAAGAGGAACCTCCTGAGATTACGCCACCTGTCAGCTGTTTGACACATCACATGATGGCACTGAATGAACTGTCACACATACTGGACATATTGACAAGGCACAATACTCCATTTCAATTATTCTTTTTGTTGTAATAGTGCCACAATACCCTATTCTTTCTTTAAAAAAACAAACAAAAAACACTTATTAATATATGCTGTACTTTAGTCTACCACATCAGCTATTGTAAGCTGTTATTTTAAGATGAGTAATGTCTAAACTATCAAGTAATACATCTGTCTAAATCACCAGCGGAGTTTCTGTATGTGATTGAAATTGAAACATACACATATTGATTGATCAATTGTGTTACATGTGCACGGCCTTTAAAAAGACAGTAACCTTCAAGAAACCCCTTCAGGTCCTGTGTAACTTGAGAGTACATCGTCACAAGAACCATACAAATTGCTGTAGGATAAAGTTAAGATTTTTCATATTTCCAGTTAGAGATCCTTCTTCCAGTATTACCCACTTATCCATTATTAGCTTGTGTATCCTTTAAAGTGGCCACAGTGCAACTTTAACAAGATGAATTTTGCTATATCCCCGGACCCTCCTGATGTGCAAACTTGGGGTGGCTGTAGCTCAGGTGGTAGAGCAGGTCATCTACTGATCGGAAGGTTGGTGGTTCGATTCCTGGCTGCCCCAGTCTGCATGCCAAATATCCTTGGGCAAGATACTAACCCCAAATTGCTCTCCGATGCATCCATCAGAGTATGAATGTGTGTGAATGTCAGTTAGAAAGCACTTAGGAAAAATGTGCTTGTGCGAATGGGTGTGAATGGGTGAATGCACAAGTTGTGTAAAGCGCTTTGAGTGCTCAGAAGAGTAGAAAAGCGCTATATAAGAACCAGTCCATTTACCATTAATGTTTGGCAGTGCAAGTTCTCAGCTGTAGAACCACATAATCATTTATAATGAGCAATATTTGTTTTTGATTTTCTTCTTGCTCAAAGTATTACAGTCTAAAACTTTTTTCCCCGTTTTTAAATCAGCACACACGCTTTTTGCTCCCACCGCACGTTTCTGCTTTCACTACATAATTTAATATACTGTGTAATTTCCAGTGTTGGGTAAGTTACTTTAAATTAGTAACTTAGTTACATTACTAGTTACTTCTCTAAAAAAGTAACTCAGTTACTTCAAGTTACTCGTTACTTTCAGAGTAACTAGTTACTAGGGAAAGTAACTTTGGTTTTACTCAGAATTCTCTTGTTAATGTGTTGCTTCCGTAACTGGATACCCAGCCAGATTGCCAGTCTTCTAGCTTGCTTACTTGCCACAAGTGCACTGTGCCACCTACCAACAGAAAGGAAAAAATAATGTGCACATTTCCACGAGAGAAATCCCACGCCTGGACCGTCGTTGACCGCCGCCATGATTCTAGCCTGCTTTTTACATCCAACACAAAAACTGCAGTCGTGGTGCTTTTGATTGTACTCAGAACTTGGAAATTCTGCCTTCTGAATAGGAAGATGTAGGTAACACCAGACTGCAGATGAGCTGCATCCAGGGCTGGACTGGGACAAAACAATCGTCCCGGGCATTTTAACTAGAGACCGGCCCACCATTATAGGAAAAATCATAAAGCCTTTGAATGAAAATAAACACTGTTGTGACAGTGATGTACACTGTTCTGATGTACACTGTTTCAGCTTCATGTTTTTATATATGTATCAATCTATCAATCGTTTGTTGTAAGACTCAGATAATTATTTTTTTAAAAGCGAGACATTTTAAATGAGAATAATAAAGAAAAGTATTTCCTTGTGCCCCCCTTTCCCTGTTAATGCCCTACCTGGCCCCCTGGCAACACTTTGCTAGACCCGCCCCTGCACAGTTACCAGCTGTCAGCTACGTAGAAAAGGATCCTGGTGTTATTTGTCTCTCAGAAACAGTTCATAACTTCCCTTCAACTCATCCATGTCACCTAAAAGGTAAACCTGTTTCTCCATCACCTGTTCAGCTCTGATGATTCAGTAAGGACATCTCCTGGTTTCATCTGCATGTTTCCCTCTCACCAGATAACCAAACCGATATCATGACCAGCAGCTTTACAGCTGTGGCTCCAGCAAACATCAGCTGATACTAGAAATTAATATTAAATAAATTCTAACAACAGCTGATCAAGCTTAAACGTGCTGCTGTTGTTTAACGCGACATCCGCTGGTTTCCTCTTTCTGGCGCAAAGTGGGCGATAAATAAGCAAGAGAGAAAAGCCGATCAGCTGATCATTGATCAGTTTCGTGATTGAAGTAGAAACGGGAGAGGAGAGAATGAGAGAAGAAGAGGCAGCTGTGCAGCTTCAGCTTTGTCTTTTTCATTGTAGCTGAAGTCCGGGACAAACTGTGTTCCTTTTCACCTCAGTACGAAACGCGTAATATTTTCTCTGAATACGAGACGATTCTGTTTTTTACAGGACGGTCGGCAACTCTAATAATTAACCGTAAGAACAAAATAAAGTTCAACATCAGTAACATAGCACCCACCCAGCTGTATAGAAACTCCGTCATGCTAGCTAGCACGCAGTACGAAAATGTCAGCATAACAAAAATAAACTCCACCTAAACTTGGTTTATATCTGACCCAGATAGACTGCAGGTCATAACTTCTTACCTGAAGTTCAGTTCACCTGACACGCGGACCGGCGGCCGCTTCGGGTCTCTCCTCTTGCCTCCCTTTTCCTTCATCCACCTGCTGGCCTCCACCACTTGCTAATGTTACTGAATCTGTGGAAGCTCCGCGATATCCACCACACGAAGTAACGAGTAACGAGCCTATCTAAATCCCAGTAACGAGTAACGCGTTCCTGGTTTTGGCATAATAACTAGTTACCGTGCTCGTTACCACAATAATAACGTAGTTACTGTAACGCGTTACTTAATAACGCGTTAGTCCCAACACTGGTAATTTCTTCTACACCTCAATTCAATCAGCACTGACAACGGGACCTTTAACATTTTGACACATTAAGTGGAGGTCAGCCTCAGCGAACAATGTCATTGCTCTGGAAACAGCACCTAAAGAAAAAAAAAAAACCTCATTTCTGATCCCTTCACATTCGAACTAGACAAGCGGCATCCTGGGATTTCTGTTCAGCATAGAGAGAGTACCTGTAATCTGACTCTCCACGTCTAAATATACGACCAAGATGGCGGCGCGTGAACAACGCGAGGCTCAGTGTCTCTCCAGAATCTGCTATTTAGCGGTTTTTTATCTACTTTTAACCGGATTATTCATCCAGAATTGCTGTGCATTGCTGACCTACAGCAGACAAGAGATTCTGGACATCTGGACTCATAACTCCAACAGTTTTATCGCCGATCTCCGACTCATCCCAGGGATCTCCAGAACACCGGAGGCTGCCCACTCTCCCCGGCCGGGCGGAAGTGCACGCAGACGGCGCCGAGAACGTAAACAAAGGCGAGGTAGGCGCGGAGGGCTACGGGCTAAGCTAAAGCTAACACCACATCGGCTGCCTTTACCCAGTATTTTCCTCGCCAATGTCCGTTCTCTGGCAAACAAAATGGATGAGATACGACTCTCCATCACTAACAACAGACGGATTATGGACTCAAATGTCATGTTTTTCACCGAAACATGGTTGAACAACAGCTGCCCGGACAATGCTATCGAGTTAGCAGGACGCCACACACACCGAGCCGACAGGCTAGCAGATGACTCCGGCAAGACCAGAGGTGGAGGTTTGTGCATTTATATTAACAATGCTTGGTGCATGAACTCCACTACTACTGAGAGTCACTGCTCACCTAATGCGGAGTTTTTAATGGTCAAATGCAGACCTTATTATCTCCCCAGAGAGCTCACTTCGATCATACTGACTGCAGTACATATCCCCCCCCCGACGTTAATGCTAGGTTGGCCATGAAAGAACTTTCTGCAGCCATTAACAAACACTCTGTCCTCTCACACCTGGACAACAACAACACCTACGCCAGAATGCTGTTTATAGACTTCAGTTCAGCATTCAATACAATCCACCCCTCACAACTCATCAGGAAACTGACAGACCTGGGCATCAGTTCCCTCATCTGCAAATGGTTACTGGACTTCCTGACCAAACGCCCTCAACATGTCCGACTGGATAACCGCTGCTCATCAACAATTACAATGAACACTGGTGTACCACAAGGCTGTGTGATGAACCCCTTCCTCTACTCCCTCTTCACCCACGACTGCAGACCTGCTGATGGTTCCAACACCATCATTAAGTTTGCAGATGACACCACGGTGATTGGCCTCATCAGCGACAACGATGAGACCGCCTACAGGGAGGAGGTGGATTGTCTGGCTGAGTGGTGCGACAGAAACAACCTGCTGCTTAACACTGAGAAGACTAAGGAGCTCATCGTGGACTACAGGGGGAATGCTGACCCACATCCACCCATCCACATTAAGGGGATGGCTGTGAGCAGCGTGTGAGCAGCTTCAAGTTCCTGGGAGTCCACATCTCCGAGGATCTCATCTGGACGACCAACTGCTCCAAGCTGGTCAAGAAGGCTCACCAGCGCCTCTTCTTCTTGAGGACTCTGAGGAAGAACCACCTGTCCTCAGACATCCTGGTGAACTTCTACCGCTGCACCATCGAGAGCATCCTGACCAACTGTATAACAGTCTGGTACGGGAACTGCTCTGCCTCGGACCGGAAGGCGTTGCAGAGGGTCGTGAAAACTGCCCAGC
This sequence comes from Oreochromis niloticus, assembly GCF_001858045.2. NCBI lineage: Eukaryota > Metazoa > Chordata > Actinopteri > Cichliformes > Cichlidae > Oreochromis > Oreochromis niloticus. The sequence continues at coordinate 18,659,629 of NC_031965.2, forward strand.
GCATCGCCGGAGCACCACTTCCTGCCATAAAGGACATCTACAGGAAGCGGTGTCTGAAAAGGGCTGGGAAAATCATCAAAGACCCCAGTCACCCATCACATAGACTCTTCACCCTCCTGCCCTCTGGGAGGCGCTACAGGAGCCTCCGGACTAAGACCACCAGGTACCGGAACAGCTTCTTCCCCGCAGCTGTCAGACTCCTGAACTCTGCCTCCTGACATCTGACCCACGTTAAACACATGGACTGAACATACACACACCCACAACCACCAGCACTTTATCACTATCACAATTATCCACATATCTCACTTATCTTAACTGCACTACTGTATAGTTCTGTGTAAATATCATTATGTACATAACGATAATTTTTAATCCTACAACTGTTTATAACTTGCATAGTTCACATTTCTGTATAACTGTATATCTCAGATTTCTGTAGTTTTTATTTCATATTTATATCCTGTTCATAGCCTGTACATAGCTTGTACTCACTACAGCCTGTACATACTTATAGTTATAGAATATTCATAACATACTTCACACTGTGTACATTATAACATACCATAATAGACCCATTTCTGTAATATACTTACATATCTATATTATTGCTAATATATATTGTAATATATCTATATCATGGCTAAAGCACTTCTGGATGGATGCAAACTGCATTTCGTTGCCCTGTACCTGTGCATGTGCAATGACAATAAAGTTGAATTCTATTCTATTCTATTCTAAATGGGAGTTGAATAGGTTACATTGTGCAACACCAAATAAAATGCTTGCAATGCTTTAGTGAGTGTTTTTCATGGTTGGAGGCAAAATGGTGTTTGTGACGATATTTGAGCGTTTAATGCTATAAACACACAGACTTCCCTCCCTCTGGCATATGGATGGCTCCCAGGGACGCTTTGCATGTAAATATTCATAGTGTGATGGGATGGGCGATTAATTATTAAGTAAAACATAGAACTGTAATACTTGAAAAGTTTTTTATTTTCTCCACCTGAGGATGAAAATTGAAGAAAGGCTGTTGAGAAATAGAGAGCAATAATTATCAAGCAGAACATTCTATTGGTTCAACTACACTCACCATGCAGGAGGACCCCCTTATTTTGATGGCGATCTTTGAGGGAGACAAGAGCACAAATACAGTTTGTTAGCAAGACAATTAAGCAAAACCTTTGGTAGTCAAATAAGCCTTTGATCAACACCTGCAGAGAGTAAGGCAAGTTCAAATAACTTTAATTGTATTTATACTGCGCCAAATCACAACAACAGTTGTCTCAAGGTGCTTTCAACTGTAAGTTAAAGACTACAATAATACAGAGAAAACAGAAAACGCTCCAACAATTAGATGACCCCCTATGAGCAAGCGCTTTCACAACTTGACAAATCTTGTTAAATCTGTTCTACCAAATCTTGAGGAGTCTTCTTGAATTGATAATCACTAAGCTAAGACACTGTGGGACTTCCAGATACAGTGTGAAGTCCCACGCTGCATCTGGAAAACTGGCATATATATAGCAGTGGTGGACAAGCAGAGGAAGAAGTGACAGATATAGCTACAGTGGCTTGCAAAAGTATTCGGCCTCCTTGAACTTTTCCACATTTTGTCACATTACAGCCACAAACATGAATCAATTTTATTGGAATTCCACGTGAAAGAGCAATACAAAGTGGTATACACGTGAGAAGTGGAACAAAAATCATACATGATTCCAAACATTTTTTACAAATAAATAAAGTGGGGTGTGCGTAATTATTCAGCCCCCTTTGGTCTGAGTGCAGTCAGTTGCCCATAGACATTGCCTGATGAGTGCTAATGACTAAATAGAGTGCACCTGTGTGTAATCTAATGTCAGTACAAATACAGCTGCTCTGTGACGGCCTCAAAGGCTGTCTAAGAGAATATTGGGAGCAACAACACCATGAAGTCCAAAGAACACACCAGACAGGTCAGGGATAAAGTTATTGAGAAATTTAAAGCAGGCTTAGGCTACAAAAAGATTTCCCAAGCCTTGAACATCCCACGGAGCACTGTTCAAGCCATCATTCAGAAATGGAAGGAGTATGGCACAACTGAAAATCTACCAAGACAAGGCCGTCCACCTAAACTCACAGGCCGAACAAGGAGAGCGCTGATCAGAAATGCAGCCAAGAGGCCCATGGTGACTCTGGACGAGCTGCAGAGATCTACAGCTCAGGTGGGGGAATCTGTCCATAGGACAACTATTAGTCGTGCACTGCACAAAGTTGGCCTTTATGGAAGAGTGGCAAGAAGAAAGCCATTGTTAACGGAAAACCATAAGAAGTCCCGTTTGCAGTTTGCCACAAGCCATGTGGGGGACACAGCAAACATGTGGAAGAAGGTGCTCTGGTCAGATGAGACCAAAATGGAACTTTTTGGCCAAAATTCAAAACGCTATGTGTGGCGGAAAACTAACACTGCACATCACTCTGAACACACCATCCCCACTGTCAAACATGGTGGTGGCAGCATCATGCTCTGGGGTGCTTCTCTCTAGCAGGGACAGGGAAGCTGGTCAGAGTTGATGGGAAGATGGATGGTGCCAAATACAGGGCAATCTTGGAAGAAAACCTCTTGGGGTCTGCAAAAGACTTGAGACTGGAGTGGACGTTCACCTTCCAGCAGGACAACGACCCTGAACATAAAGCCAGGGCAACAATGGAATGGTTTAAAACAAAACATATCCATGTGTTAGAATGGCCCAGTCAAAGTCCAGATCTAAATCCAATCGAGAATCTGTGGCAAGATCTGAAAACTGCTGTTCACAAACGCTGTCCATCTAATCTGACTGAGCTGGAGCTGTTTTGCAAAGAAGACTGGGCAAGGATTTCAGTCTCTAGATGTGCAAAGCTGGTAGAGACATACCTTAAAAGACTGGCAGCTGTAATTGCAGCAAAAGGTAGTTCTACAAAGTATTGACTCAGGGGGCTGAATAATTACGCACACCCCACTTTATTTATTTGTAAAAAATGTTTGGAATCATGTATGATTTTCGTTCCACTTCTCACATGTACACCACTTTGTATTGGTCTTTCACGTGGAATTCCAATAAAATTGATTCATGTTTGTGGCTGTAATGTGACAAAATGTGGAAAAGTTCAAGGGGGCCGAATACTTTTGCAAGCCACTGTATACCAAGTGATAGCAACATCACTCGAGAAGCTCAAGAAGGGTGAGGATTCAAGATTCTTAATCTTGAATCTTAAAAAGAATACTTAATTAAGTAGTCAGGAGCTTCGTAAAGTTAGCTCACTAGTTTCCACCTAAACATGATATACCACGGTCTGACTGAGAGATTTCTGAAAAAAATTAAAACGTACGGCTCTACTTATCACTTCCAACATAAATGAAGACAGAAAACGGCATCAAAACAGCAATGCAATGCAAAATACCATTATGCTGAAAATCTGGGCGCTACTACTGCATAGGTACTTACTTTGGTGGGGTTTTCTTTTGTTTTGTTTTCTAAACAAACAAACAAAACAGCAGATTAAGAAATAAATACTCCAATTCAGACACCTTGGAAGGTTATTGAAAAAAACAAACCCCTGGAGAAATACTTACAGGAACTGGTCCTTTAGCCAATTTCTTCTGAAAAAAACACATTAAAAAAAACACATAAGTACTTCCAACAAACATTGCTGCCCAGGACAATGAAACTGATGGTGTAATAACTTCTTTTCTCATCCCACACATACCTGCATTTTTTTCATGAGGGCCCCCCGTTTGGCCTCGCCCGGCGGGGGCTGTTGCCCCCAGACCCGGCGGTACTCTTCATGTCTGGAGACATGAGAAAAAACAGTGAGCAAACATGTAACTATCACATCAATGTGAATCTGATGGGTGTGATTTTTCCAGACTGACGGAAGTGCAAACAGAATGTTACAGAACTGTTATACAGCATGAGGGTAATCAATTCAAATTACTGTCCTTTATTTGGCATAATTACTGTCTAACTGACAGAAGTTACAGGAAGTACTGCAAGTTAAATTAAGCTGACAAAAACCTTTTAGTGCTGAATAGATACTTACAAGCTCCACATTCAAGAACAATCTGAGCACACTGTCATCAGTTATCAGTGGGTAACTCTAGTTATGTATGAAATAGAGCTGGGTCTCATCACTGATTTCTACAATCGATTCGATCCCCGATTCGAATCAAATTGAATCAGGGAAATTTAGCCTCAGTCAGTCAGAAATATTATAATTCTGATCATTTATCAGTTCTGACACTTGTGAGAGTTCATCAGATGTGTAAAAATCACAGCAGATTCGTTTGTGTCAAAGTAACTCGAGTAACAGAGGTTTTATTAGAGACACAGCTTAGCATTTTGCAATGTGGCATCATTTTAAAAAAGATTTTAAAAGATTAAATTTCTTTGGTATTGAACAGCAGAAATGAGGCTTTCTTGTCAAGGGTCATTTTTGAAAAAACAAAAAAACAACAGCCTGTACACAACAGTAGACTGGTACATAATTAGCAAGCGAATAATGCAGAAAACAGAGATTTGAGATGGGAAACTTTGAGTACACAGAGAGAGAGAGAGAGAGAGAGAGCTGTGCAGGAAGTATGAGTTTATCGTGGTCGAAGCAAAACAGCAAAGGTAAGAGAAGTGGCAGTTCTTTTAATTTTTGATCCTCTGCATTTAACTTACTTGACCGCCGGGTCTGTCCGGGTCTGGAGGAGGGGACCAGCTGGCCTCACACTCAAAAAAATGAAACGTTGACTTTAATTAAAATTATTTTGTCAACAGGTTCCACGAAATTGCATTGTGTTAGTTTAAAGCAAAAATCTTTAGTTCATCTAATTTTAAAAAACTACTTAAGATTAACAAGAGATATTTAAGACTACCTAAATCAAATTATGTTGTATGAACATAAATGATATATTTACAGGTTAGATAGTTTACATTAGTTACTTCAACCCATTTCTTATTTGTGGCAGTAAAATGTTAAATTTAAGTTAGATTAATTCAAATATTATATTTTCAGCCACCTTGTGCTTTACTAATTAGTTTTACATAAATCTATTTTGTCAACAGGTTCCACACAAATGAATTAAGTACATCCAACTTATTTTTTTAAATTTCTTTTATTGCCAACACATTCAGTGAGCATTTGTGTAAACCCAGTCCAAAATAAAACACAACAGCTCATTAGGGTTAGTAACTAACAGTATGTAGACAGATGCAACATCAAGACTTAAATTAAATGTCTGTATCTGCCAGAAATAGAAGAAAAAAACATTGAAGACCACATAACATGTTGATAAGATGACACTTGACTTATGCACATGTGATGCTAGTAAGGTCTGTGGAGTGCTTTTTCTTTTAGTGTCTAAAATGGATAGCAAAGTTGCTATTTGCAATGATTGCTTGTCTGAACACAGACAGTGGAAATATGTCAGTCTTAGTTTTACTGGATCTCAGTGCAGCATTTGATACAGTTGACCACAACATATTACTCAAACGACTGGAGAACTGGGCAGGTCTTTCAGGAACTGTACTAAACTGGTTCAAAACATACTTAGAAAACAGGAAATACTTTGTATCAATAGGTAACTTCACATCTGAGCAGACAAGTATCACATGTGGAGTTCCCCAAGGTTCCATCTTGGGACCCCTTCTGTTTAACATTTACATGTTCCCACTGGCACAGATTATAAAGAACAACAAAATAAACTATCATAGCTACGCAGATGACACACAAATATATATCACAATGTCACCAGGAGACCGAGGCCCTGTACAGGCTCTTGGTAAATGCATTGAGGAAATTAATGACTGGTTGTGCCACAATTTTCTCCAGCTAAACAAAAATAAAACTGAGGTAATAGTCTTTGGTGCAAAAGAAAAACGATTACAGGTCACCAGAGAACTTCAATCTATACACCTAAAAACCACAAACCAGGCGAGAAATTTGGGTGTAGTGATGGATGCAGACCTAAACTTAGAAAAACACATTAAGACAATAACAAAATCAGCTTACTATCACCTCAAGAATATTTCAAGAATAAAAGATCTGATGTCTCAACAGGACCTGGAAAAACTAGTCCATGCATTCATCTTTAGTAGGCTTGATTACTGTAACAGCATCTTTACAGGTCTACCTAAAAAATCAGTCAGACAACTACAGCTCATTCAGAACTCTGCTGCTAGAGTCCTCACTAAGACCAAAAAAGTGGACCACATCAGTCCAGCTCTGAGGTCTTTACACTGGCTGCCTGTCCGTCAGAGGATAGACTTTAAAGTTCTGATGCTGGTCTATAAAGCTCTGAATGGTTTAGGACCGAAATACATCAGTGACCTCCTGACCCAGTATGAACCTTCCAGATCTCTCAGGTCATCTGGATCCGGTCTGTTATCAGTCCCCAGAGTCAGAACCAGACACGGAGAAGCTGCATTCAGCTTTTATGCTCCTTATATCTGGAACAAACTCCCAGAAAGCCTCAGATCAGCTGAAACACTCAGTTTATTTAAATCCAGGTTGAAGACTCACCTATTCTCAGCTGCATTTGAATAAAGCACCAAATCCACACTTAAGTTTACATTTCAAAACCTACTTTTTAACTACTGATTTTATCTACTGTTCTGATTTTATTTACTGTTTTGATATTTGATTTTATATACTGTTTTGTTTGTTTGTTTGTTTGTTTGCTTGTTTTAATCAAATTTAAATCATGCTTTTTATTTGTTTTTGTTTTTAATGTCTCTGTAAAGCACTTTGAATCACCTTGTTGTTGAATTGTGCTATATAAATAAATTTGCCTTGCCTTGCTTAGGGTCAGTCCAGTAACACAACGCCAATGAAGTGCTTTCCTTTAACAATGCAAAGTGAAGTGTCCACCTCAACAGCCACAATTAAAAAAAATTAATGTTGTAATAATAACAATAATAATAATAATGCATTGGATTTATATAGCGCTTTTCAAGGCACCCAAAGCGCTTTACAATGACATTATTCATTCACACTCACATTCACACACACATAATAATAATAATAATAATAATAATAATAATGATAATAATAATAATAATAATGATAATAATAATAATAAATAGTCCACTGATATTAGCAATCAAAGAAAATTATATCACCATCCCAAATAAAACTTTAATAAAACATGCCAGCATTATGGTCTAACAATAAAACAGCTTGTCAGCGTTCAGTTTTTTTGCAACAGCACAGCAGTAACCATTTAACACTTGCCACCCTCAACGTTTATTTTACCAGTGTTTGGGCAAAAAACTTGGGTTGTAAACATTTTAACATGGAAACAATTGTTCGTCTTTAAAAGTCTGCAAAATATACATTCATCCTGCATTCCTAACTTACCCTTATTCTTAGTATGTATTGCAATTACCTTTACAATGCACACAATGTAACACAAACAGAATATGAACATATTTCCACCTCATAACAATATACCTTGAACGCTAATATACACACCACCCTTCAACATTTCTGGTGCAGTATCATCTCTCAATTAAATCCTTTAAATCTCAATACTTTTGATTGTCTCTTACTAGCCCCCCCTCCACCCACAAGAGTAAAATCTCTCAAATTGTAGTAGTTTACAAACTTTTCAAAATTTCTCTTAAATGTAATTTTCCCTTTATCTGTCATTTTCAACAAATTACCGTTTTATTCCCATTCAGCCTCCGAAAAACTTCTGTCCATCTGACAGAACATTCATCATCCAAATTAAGGGTTGGCTTATTCATTCAGTTTATTCTTGAGCATCTGTACCTTGGTCAAGAGTCTGCTGACATACAGATGAAGGAAGAGCTTCTGAAGTACTTCAAAGAAAGCTTTCAGTCTCGAGGTTAACTGAGATTCAGTGCATATATCCCACCCATTAAGAGTGCACATGCAGAGGCCATGTCTTCCAGGTCATGCAGAACACCCTAGATGGTTATACCCACATCGGCTGGAGGAGTGCTGACATCAGCTTTTTCGATGGTGAAGATAGCAAGGGTAATTTGTTCCAGCTCCCTCTGAACAGCTGTAGCTGTAGCTTAGACACAAAAACAAAGAAAAATGGCGTCCAGTTAAATTAAAAAAAGAAAAAAGAAAAAAAAAAAAGAGCCAAAGCTACCCTTTAATGAAGTAAACACAATATTAGCAACATGCACCCCAGTGCGCTACTATTTTAGACAGATTCAACAATAAATATAAATAGTTTGGGTATACAAGAAAATTCCCCAAAACATTTAAACAGGTTCCATGCAAATTACAACAACAACAACAACAACATTACAACATGCAAAAACATTAGTTATTCAAAATTTGGTTTAATACAGATAAAAAACTAAACTAAAATTACCAACCAATTATTCTTTGAAGAGGATGCTTGGGTCTTCATTCAGGTAAAAAGGTAGTGCCCTGAGGACACACTCCCTCCCCTTTTCAATAGTTTCCTTCTGTAGAGAGTGGCAGAGATACAGGAAGAGAAAACAGAAATACTTTAGGATGACACAAACTCACATTATATGCAAAATGATGACATATTCACTGCACAGATAGACATGTACACAAGACCAACTAATCATCACATGGACATGAATAGTTAACCTGTTGGGCAGGGTTTCCACCACATTATATATGTCCATAATGGAGGTATAGACAAACTAATACATCATCTTTTTTGCATTCAAAAACTGATCTTTAACATAAAAACATTCACTTATGGTTTAACCCGAAATTGAGGGATCAGATTTTACTTATGTTTAGGTCATTTTAATTTTCCAAAGTTTTGAGTACCAAACTTTGTCTTGCTTAATATAAATGTAACTACAATGAACACTGTGCAGCTACCATACACTAGCTGTTTAAATTTGAAAGTGATCTTATTAGCCATAATATTTTGCTACCAACAGAATAACGCACCTTTGTGGCTGGGGCCAAAGTTTGTCTAATTTTCTTCCCTGCAGTGCCTCCTTTTTTCTTGAAGACTTTTATGAGCTGGTCAGTGTATTGGTCAAGTTGTGCAAAAAGCCTTGGAACAAGTGGAGCAGTAGTAATCCTCACAAATTCTGCTTCCACCTGAAAACATGTCAACAAACACAACATACTGTACTGTAAATATATATACTATATGTACACATATACATACTTTATAACTGAAACTAATGTAGAAAGACCTCATTAAAGCTATAATTTTAACACAAACATTTACACAAAATGCTAATGGAGCCATTATAGCTTTTATTGTTATTTATCAAGTTCCAAATAATATTGATCACAGCTGATCTGAAAAGAATTTCATACCTGAGGTCTTTGAACTGCAACCTTTACAATGGTTCAGATCTGGAGAAGAAATAACAGGGGCATGGGATGGGTCACTAAAGAAAACTTAACTTATAAAACAGTTTTGTTTTTAAAAGTATAACAGTTCACATACCACATACAAGCTCAGGGGTACCACATACACCACATCAATATAGGAGGGAGCAGGTAAAGGCAGGATCTGAAATTTATACAGTAAAACAAGAAATTCATTACTTAATTTCAAGAAGCAAATTATTGATTGTATTACAACTAAATAAAATACTACTCAGAAGAAAAGAGATTGACACTGCTGTGCTAACTTTCTATAGAAGCAATTATCACCAGGTCTGTCGGCCTCCATTGTCTGTCCACTCATATGTCGTGAATAATTTTATTTAAAAAAGTAAGTGTGTGATTTAACAAACTGTAATTTATAACTATGCTGATCTGTATAACTCCGCTAGGAAACATGCTGTATTTACAGACCATTTTTACATAATACAGATTACTGATAGAGCATAACAATGGTGTCACAGTGGCTTTCGCCCTCGACTTTTTGGATTTTAAATGTCACTTTATGCTATCCTTGCTATCCTATTCGATATTTATGACTCTCGGATTACAGTAAAGGAATCCCAAGAAAGCAAATGAAAAAATAACCCCATGAACCCCTGTAGCTAATCCCTTAATAAAACCAAAAACAATAAAAATGTTTCTTACACAGTCCACAAAATAAGCATGTTAAGCATGTCCAGGACCCAGTAAAACTAATGTAGAACAAGCGCACGCAAACGATATAACATGTCTTATAAGACAAACGCAAAATATAACCATGCTCGACATGTAGATACTAAACAACATAGTCAAAGAAAAAACTGGTCTTACCTCCCAAAGAAACAGCAGCTTGGCGCCAAAACAACGTTTTTAAGTTAAATTTGAAGTCTTGCGCATGAGCAGGCCCAAGCCGTGAAACCTTGTTGTTCTTCGCGGCTTCATTACAACTGTTTTTGCATTACTGCCACCTTGTGGATATACAAAGTATATTGATCCTAATTGACTTAACTTAAATGTTATGCCATCAAGTAACACATTAGTATTATGTACAGTGAATAATAGACACAATTACGTAGACTTGATTAGAAAAACATATGTTAACTTAACAAAAACATATATTTTAAGTAAAATGAAAATAAATAATTAATATACACTGAACAATCCACCTCATTCATTTTTTTGAGTGCATTGCTGAAATGAAAATTCACATGAGAGATTATCTAAAGTTTGTAGCAAGAAAAAAATTTTTTTGAACCATTTAAAATTTTTAAATGGCAGCACATAATCACACCTGTGGTCCTCAGGGGTCAAAAATGTCCCCACTTCATTTGAGTGTTTTTTAAAATATAAAGTATAAATTGTCAATCAATTCAGTGTTACGTCTTAGTTTTACTTAAGACCAACACATTAACACAAAATTTACCCAACATTTTACATTTTAGGGCCACCAGACCTTGTTTACATAAAGTACACTGTGTTTTCGAGTGGAAATAAAACAAGAAAATAAAATATTTAATTGTTTCCATAATTTTGACTATCTGACTACCTACAGAGTGCTGTATGTTGAACTTTAGTGAGAAAGTTTTTTTTGAAGCGTTTATAAATTTTAAATGGCAGCACATAATCACACCTGTGGTCCTCAGGGGTCAAAAATGTCCCCACTTCATTTAACTGTTTTTTAAAATATAAAGTATAAATTGTCAATCAATTCAGTGTTACGTCTTAGTTTTACTTAAGACCAACACATTAACACAAAATTTACCCAACATTTTACATTTGGGGGCCACCAGACCTTGTTTACATAAAGTACACTGTGTTTTTGAGCGAAAATACAACAAGAAAATAAAATATTTAAATGTTCAGATAATTTTGACTATCTGACTAACTACAGAGTGCTGTATATTGAACTTTAGTGAGAAATTTTTTTTTGAACCATTTATAATTTTTAAATGGCAGCACATAATCACACCTGTGGTCCTCAGGGGTCAAAAATGTCCCCACTTCATTTAACTGTTTTTTAAAATATAAAGTATAAATTGTCAATCAATTCAGTGTTACGTCTTAGTTTTACTTAAGACCAACACATTAACACAAAATTTACCCAACATTTTACATTTGGGGGCCACCAGACCTTGTTTACATAAAGTACACTGTGTTTTTGAGCGAAAATACAACAAGAAAATAAAATATTTAAATGTTCAGATAATTTTGACTATCTGACTAACTACAGAGTGCTGTATATTGAACTTTAGTGAGAAATTTTTTTTTGAACCATTTATAATTTTTAAATGGCAGCACATAATCACACCTGTGGTCCTCAGGGGTCAAAAATGTCCCCATCTGGTTTGATTGATACTTAATTACTATGAAGTGGATTTTCCCCCCACTTTTAATTAAAACTTAATTCAAACATTCTGACAGATTTTTTTTATTCCATTTCAAATTTAAGTCTGATAAAAACCTTATAAAAATGAATTTTTTCTTTGTTTTCGGGTAAAAAATAAATCAAATCATCAGTTATTGTGATTATCGTTTCACAACCAGAGTCGGTTGCTTTAACAGATGATCACAGACGGGTTTATGTCAAAGTTAATTTAGAAAGTTGTTTTTAAACTACTTCAAGTTTTTTACTGGCAGCAAATAATCACATCTGTTGTCCTCTGGGCTCAAAAATGACCCTGTTTGCTTTGACTGTTTATAAAGCCATAAGTATAAAATATCATCCATCTCTGTGTTTCAAGGTTTTATTCAACTTTATTCCAACTCATTACCTGACATTTTTCTATGTTTGTGGCATGGTAGGAACACCAGGGCATGGGTCTGAGTGAAGGCAAACTTTCATGTCCATATTTGACACAAGTGCAGGAGGAAGCTCAGGTTTATTCCTCTGCACTGGTCCCATCATGGACAGCTTTCTTTTCTGCAGTTGCAGGCCAAGGGTCATATTCAGTAAACAAGTTTTTACAGGTGATTGTTTTCTTTTGGAAACCTTCTGCAATGTTAGGGGCAACTCGCGTGTCCTGACTGCAGGTCAGACGGTTTGCCATCGTACACTAGCATGCTCCATGTACAGCTGGACCTGGCATCACATACTGCCCATGTTTTTATCTCATAGTTCCCCGGTTTACATGGGATGTTCTGTTGCAATGGACAGAGTCCTCTGAAGGGGACTTGGTGCTCATACAGTCACATCAGTATCAGGATCTTACATCAACAGCAGGAGAAACACCCACTTGTTCCATACACCTCAAATGGGAGCACGTTTGTGTTATGAACGATGATCATCTATTGTGTCTTTATCAAGAAATTATAGCCTTTTTGTGCTTCTATGATTAATCTTGTGTCACCTTTAAAACTTCTCTACCAGACTAAGGATGCCATAAACTGGCCGTAGCGACTCTACTGGATGCACGGCAGTAAGAATCAACATTCCCACATATGCCTACAGCTGCATTCGATCCATTTTTCTTCCCCTCTCGTTGTCCCTCCTTGTTCGTCATTGAGTTGGCTGTAGAGCAGGTCATCTGCTAATTGGATGGTTGTTGGTTCAATCTCTGTGTGCTCTAGTCTGGAGTTCTTACCAAGGTGTCCTTGGGCAAGTTACTGAACCCCAACTTGGTCTCTGATGCATCCATTGGCATGTGAACGTTAAAAAGCAGAATACAAGCAGAATACACTGTGTATAATGCTTTCAGTACTCGAGTAGAAAAGCCACTGAAGGAGTATGGGACCTGGCATATGTGCTTGGACTGTGGTAGATTATCTTTCTCTGTGGGACATGAGAGAGTCAGGCATCGTCTGTCACTGGGAAGGATAGAAGACCAGATCAGTGTTTCCTCACATTACTGCAAATATTCCTCTGTCTCAGCTGACTCCTCTTTCCTGCTTGATTCTTTGTCTTCATCATAATTAAAATGGATGATGTGTAGTCCTCTGACACATCTTCTATTTCAGTTTCACATTCTGAAAACTCAAGAAACTTCAAGAAGCCCAGTCACTTTCTTTCCAAGCTCCTCAGACCACCATGTCCTGGATGCTTGAGAACCTACTTGAACATAGTTCAGATTCTTCATCACTTTTCTTCACTTCATAGCCTTCTCCCACTTCTGCAGGTGGGTGATGTGCTTTTTCAGAGAAAGGGTAGCATGTGCTCTAAATATTGACAATATTTTCTATATCTTCTAACCCTGGATCTTCCTGAACATTGATTCTCCCTCCTCATTATATTAGAGGACAATATATGCTTTGTCCTACTGGTCATTGCTTTGCACAACTCGGTAAAAAAAAGTATGCTCATCAAAGTATGCAAATCTCTAGTGCAATGGAGGGTTGTGAGCATACTTTCTGTGTATGTATTATTGTAGGGTCTACCTTACAATACGAAGCACTTTGATGTGACTGTTGTTGTGATCTGGCACAGTATAAATAAAATTTCATTGAATATAGAGCACCTGCCTCCTCATTGTCCTGCCTGTTGTTGTTGTTGTTGTGGTTGTTATGACCAGTGCTTGACCCCACACATCAGTGATCCAAGATCAAAGATGTTTGAAAGCAGTATGGTGTGAAAATACGGCCTTTTGCAACACTTTGTACTTTGGGGTCATTTTTGTCCACGAGGACCACAGGTGTTATAAAATCCAATAAAAACCCCATAAATAAATCAAATTACTTAAAACTTCTGTTATTTTCAGACCATTTGATGAATAAAAAACATATTTTTGATAGCAAAAGATTTCTGTAGAGGACAAAAATGACCCAAGGACAACACAAGGGTTAAAGCAGATGATGAGAAGACACTGCAGAAGTTTTTTGCAATAGTTTTTCTTACCTTTTTTAAGTTCCTTTTTATCGCTGAGGGGGAAAAAAAGGAAATCATTAGAGTTGAAGACCTTCTCCATGTGACACATCTGGAACAAATAGCTCTCCACAGTGAGTTTACTTGTTCCAGAAGTGCCAGAAATTCCCTTTTATTGTTCACCAATGAAGAAATGATATAAAAAGACAAGAATATGTCAATCATAAATATTAATACAAAGAACATCCAGAAGGAATAAATGAGCACACAATTCATAAAAATACCTTTTCTCCATTGTTTCCTTTTCATTCGAAATGATCCAACATGAAAGAGAAAGGAAAACAAATCAGTATCGCACAGAAGTAAACACAAGACAAAACCAGATATGTAGAATGCAAGGTTTCATATAAATGAAATGTTCTTTTCTTATAAACCAAATTTAAAGTTTTTATCACAGTGTAGGACAACGAGCAACACTTTTGGTATGATTACTAGCTCAATTGCAGTTGGAGCTCTCACTCTAGCATCATAGCTCTCACATCACTACATTATATTTTTATTTTGGTCCAATTCAAATAATTTCTTACTTTTCTGTTCTTGCTAATTTTATTATTGTTTCTGAAAGTAGAAGAGGCGAAATCACAGTAATACTGAACTTACAGACAGCTAGTTGTCTGTAAGCTGTATGGAACGCTAGGACTGCCATAATGAATTAATTAAATACACCATTAAATAATTAATTGACACATTTAATTAATTAATCACACATTTAATTAATTAATGACACATTTAATTAATTATTGACACATTTAATTAATTAATAACATATTTAAATAATTATTGACAGTTCTAATTAATTATTTAATGACTTATTTATTTAATTCATTATGGCACTTTTGTCCCCTTCATGTCTCAACTTGAAATCATTTGCTTGTGTGGACTTGGGGCAACCCAGAATGCATTTCAAATCACAGGCAGCAATGGTGGTGGTGGAAGGTTTTAAATTACCCCGTTTTTTTTGTCACCAACTACACTTTTAATAGTATTTGAGCCGCGAATGTCGTGGCGTGATCTTCACATGTCTGATCAGGTTGTCAACATAGAACAAAAGTTTGGAAAAGTGCTGAGATGTTTTCAGAGATGTCACTAGCTCTGCTAACAGTCAGCTGTTCCAGCTTAACTGGGTTTTTTTGTTTGTTTGTTTTTGTTTTTTTCCGAGCGCAGAGCTGCTGGAGCTCTATTTTCGGTAGCGCATGCTAGCGGGCCGTCGTTATTACCGTGTTGTTTGGAAAATACGGCACACTTAAAATCAATCCTTTGATTTTTCTGAAAATCGACAGTGCCCCTTATAATCCCGTGTGCCTTATGTATGAATTCTGGTTGTGTTTACTGACCTCGAAACGATTTAATGTGGTACACAGCGCTCGAAAATCTGTCAGATGTTTCAGTACGACTTTGCTAAGCTACGAACTCGCACCGCTTGATGGATTGTCGGAGCATTACGGTTAAGGCAGGAGCCTCGCGGAGTGATACGTACTGTGCTTCAACATAATATTACCGTATTGTGTGTGTATAACCTCTTTTTAAGTTTTGTGGATATTATACATGGTTATGCTGAGGATATGTCGGCCAATTTCCACTGGAAATGCCTTTTGGTTAAACTGTCAGCGAGGAATTTGCATTTGCACTGTTAAATTTTTATATAACTTTAATGCACATAAAAAACAGCTGCTTGTTTAAGTGAAAATACATTGAGGTTTTTTGCACTAATAAAGTTGTGGAGTTGTAAAGTATTTTGTCTAGTGTCAATTATATCGTCAGTTATATCGTTATCGCAAATTTTCAAATGTATATCGTGATAAATATTTTTGGTCATATCGCCCTGCTCTAGTGTCGAACAACCTTTGTACAGTTAAAGCTAGCAGTTACTACATGACAGAAACACCAACGTTATTTCTTTTATGCGTTTATACGCAGGTCACGCTGATTATTGAACAAAAACCCAAAGGTGTTAAACGGATTTATTTGCTCTCTCTTCTCCTTAAACATGTTTTTAATGTTAGTTATAATTCAGAATTGACGACTGGAACAGGTATGACACATACGAACATCAGGAAATAAAAACCCGATAAATATAGCCTCAGTAAATGAAGTCAGTGTACTGCAAGGTTATGGCAGCTAGCTCTCACACTTTGATAAGTGCGGCCCAACGGCAGTTGAAGCTCATTTTGCCCGTTAGGATTCAGATTGCAGCATTAGTACTACCAATTAAAGGTTATTCTTTCCCCCCCCTCTTTTTTTGAACTCCGTTAACTTTAAAAGCACTGGACATATGAATTTAAATGTCAAACACGCATTTTAACATAAAAAAAACAAAACAGTGCAGCGCTGAGTAGGTTTGCTTTTACTCACCTCGAATGGCCGTTGAACACTTTGGAGTTCCATAGTAGTGACCGTAGTGCCGTGCGGATCGATACTGAAATATCGATTTCTTTGATAACAGCTATTTATGTTCAAAAATCGATTCTCATATTAAAATATCGATATTTAATTCATTCTGGGTAAATTTGTAGTTTGTCATAAACAGGAACACAGTGGAAAGGAATTATATCATTGGGATGGTCTAAATTGTAAGGAACTATTTCCTCTTCCGCCTTTCGTAGTATGTTCACTTTTTGCTGATGACGGAGCCTTATGGGGGAGAGGGAGTAATGTTGGTTTGATTGGTAGGTAGGTTGGTAAAAAAGTTATAGGAAGCAGTTGACAATGTTTTGTTTTTTTTGTTTTTTTTACAAAGCACGTTTAAGCTTGATCAGCTGTTATAATTTATTTGTTATTAATTTGTAGTATCAGCTGATGTTTGCAGGAGCCACAGCTGTAAAAGCTGCTGCACTGTAAAACCTAATAAGTTCACAGAACAGATTACACAA